>NC_073406.1:3088760-3338760 GCF_028641065.1 Leucoraja erinaceus | reverse complement strand
ATTTTTCCTGCATCTAGCTTGTCCAGTCCTTTTATAATTTTATATGTTTCTATAAGATCCCCCTCCTCATCCTTCCAAACTCCGGTGAATACAAGCCTAGTCTTTTCAATCTTTCCTCATAGGATCAATCTGGTGAACCTATGCTGCACTGCCTCAATCACAAGGATGTCCTTCCTCAAATTAGGGGACCAAAACTGTACGCCATACACCAGATGTGGTCTCACCAGAGCCCTATACAACTGCATTCATTACCTGAGACTTCACAACAAAATGATAACGTCCACTTTATCTGTCTGCTTGAGCTAGCCAGACATGCCAGCTACAAACTCAGAGGGGGTTTGCTGTTAAATTTCCAGATGGAAAAGAACAGTTTTGCCACAGGAGGAGACAGATTGATTAGAACTGTGAGTGTGGAGAAAAGGTTTAATACAAATGTTTTTTTTTTTTTTAAATGATTTGTCACTGCCCAGCTGCCAGTTCCCATTTCTGCTGCCTGGCACCCGTTTGAAATTTCTCTCTCCTGGTGCGTTCGGCACTTATCTTTGTCGGAGCTGAGAGCTATTTTCAGAGCCTGACTCAATTATTCCCTGCGTTATTTGAACATGATCAGCTGTGTTCCCAGAATCCATTAAGGAGACGGCAGCACAATAGCGGGGAGGAGGTCAGTCTTTTGTCTCAGCAGACAGGCAGAGACTGGAAAGGTGGGGCAACACGGTGGAGCAGCGGGTAGAACCACTGCCTCACCGGCCCCAGAGACCCAGGTTCGATCCTGACCACGGGTGCTATCTTAAGGATGAGGAGTAAGCCATTTAGAACAGAGACGAGGAAACACTTTTTCTCACAGAGAGTGGTGAGTCTGTGGAATTCTCTGCCTCAGAGGGCGGTGGAGGCAGGTTCTCTGGATGCTTTCAAGAGAGAGCTAGATAGGGCTCATAAAAATAGCGGAGTCAGGGGATATGGGGAGAAGGCAGGAACGGGGTACTGATTGGGGACGATCAGCCATGATCACAATGAATGGTGGTGCTGGCTCGAAGGGTTGAATGGCCTCCTCCTGCACTATTTTCTATATTTCTATGTTTCTATGTAAACCAGCATCTGTGGTTCCTTCCTGCATGGGTTTGTAGGTTAATTGGCTTGGGTAAGAATTGTAAACTAGTGAGTAGGATAGTGCTCGTGTGCGGGGTGATCGCTGATCGGCACTGACTGGGTGGGCCAAAGGGCCTGTTTCTGCACTGTTGCTCTAAAAACCAAAGTCTAAAGTCAGTGAAGAGTTAAAATCAGTCGGTGATTTCTATAGAGAGAGAGAGATACATACGCTGAACACATGATGGGGTAGTCAACCTACATGGGGCCGGAGGAAGGAGGCCATGATACGGCAGTATGTACGTCAGTATACTGTGTCAGGGAGAGCACTGCCAAAGGGCAGCACTTAATGCTAATGTTACATTATATCCCATGAGCGAACTGGACGACCTGGCAATGTTGTGGTGTGAAGCACCTGCCCGAGAGATTACTTTAGTTTAGAGATACAGCACGTAAACAGGCCCTTCGGCCCACCGTGTCCGTCCCGACCAGCGATCCCCGCACACTAACACTGCCCCTACACACACTAGGGACAATTGTACATTTACACCAAGCAAGTTAGCCTACAAATCTGCACGCCTTTGGAGTGTGGGAGGAAACACAATGCAAGTGAAAACCACAGCATATACAACATTGGTTATACCCTTACTGGAATACGCTTCATGTACCCAGCACCCATACAAAACTGGTCATATCAACAAACTAGAAGGGGTACAGAGGAAAGCAGCACGCTCTTGCATCGGGAACTACAATAGAGGTAGCAGTGTCACCCAGATGCTGTCCCACCTGGAGTGGGAAACGCTGGAAACAAGAAGGGCAAGGAACAGACTATCCATGTTGTACAAGATTCACAAGGGGATGGTGGGGCATAACTGCAGAAAGATACGTAACGTACTCAACAGAAAGGAGAACAAGAAAGAGAAATGATCTGCAAATAGAAATCCCATTCGCCAGGACAGATGTTTATAGGGTGATTTCACCAAAGGTCAAATGAGCGTAGATCCCCCCTCACGTGACCGAAAATTTTAACTGGAGGACATATGTCAGTTTGGTACATGTAAGTGAATGGGGAAACACGCACTTTCACACCCGTTAAAAACATGGAAAACGGCCGATTTTTGAGCTGAAATTTTCACGTTTGCTCGCTGAATTTCATCAAAAGTAAGTTAATAATGCCTTACTTTTGATGAAATTCAGCGAGCAAACGCGATAATTCCCGATATTTTGGATCTTTAAATCTCCACGGCAAATGTCGGCTGTTCACTTCCACTGTTTTCTACCTTCAGTTCCCTTTTTTTTTGCCTGAAAATTTAGGTCGCTGTGCTTCACGGTCACCCCGACTAGCACAGAAAATTTCAGCTCAAAAATCGGCCGTTTTCCATGTTTTTAACGGGTGGGAAAGTGCGTGTTTCCCCATTCACTAACATGTACCGATCTGACATATGTCCTCCAGTTAACATTTTCGGTCACGTGAGGGGGGATCTACGCTCATTTGACATTTGGTGAAATCACCCTATAAGAACTCATTCTTTGTAAGAACCCTAAGGGAATGGAATAAACCAGACAACAATATAGTCAAATCACCTTCACTAGACAGATTTAAGGGGGCACTGACAGCACTTTAGTGTGTACAACACATCCAAGTTGGCGATATGCAGAGTACTGCCCTGCCGACTACAAATTCAGAAGATACAGAAGATTGAGAAGAAACCGGAGATCCCAGAGAAAACCCACGCAGGTCACGGGGAGAACGTACAAACTCCATGGTCAGGATGGAACCCGGGTCACTGGCGCTGTAAGGCATCGACTCTACCGCTGTGCCACCCTGATGCACCGTCGAATTTACTCAGGGAACCCTGCTGCTGTCAAACGATGAAGCTGAAGATCGCCAGGTTGGTTCGGATGCGCAGGGTCTCGACCCAAAATGTCACCTGTTTCTTCTCTCCAGAGATGCTGCCTGACCCGCTGAGTTACTCCAGCATTTTGTGTCTATGCATCTTAAATGTTGCATTTGACATTGTTATATTATGGTGGCACAGCGGTAGAGTTGCTGCCTTGCAACAAAATGCAGCGCCAGAGGCCCGGGTTCGATCCCGACTACGGATGCTGCCTGTATGGAGTTTGTACCTTCTCCCCATGATCTGCGTGGGTTTTCTCCGAGATCTTCGGTTTCCTCCCACACTCCAAAGACGCTCCAGGTTTGTATGTTAATTGGCTTGATAAAAATGTTAAAATTGTCCAAGTTGGCGATATGCAGAGTACTGCCCTGCCGACTACAAACATTCAGAAGGTTCAGAAGGTATACATGTTTGGGGAATAATGCTGAAGTTTCATCAATACCAAGGCTAATTTTCACCCTCGTATTTTTTAAATAATGTGCTCAAATTTACAAAAGCCAACAGACCCGAAACGTCACCCATTCCTTCTCTCCAGAGATGCTGCCTGACCCGCTGAGTTACTCCAGCATTTCGCGCCTATCTTCGATTTAAACCAGCATCTGCAGTTCTTTCCTACATAAATGGTCAGTTCGACCGGTTAGAGAACTCGGAGAGGGGAGGGATGGAGAGAGAGGGCATGCAGGGGTTACTTGAAGTTCGAGACGTCAATATTCATGCCGCTGGGTTGTAAGCTGCACAAGCGAGATATGTTACTGGATGCACGGTGACAAGGCTGCTGTACTATAAATACATGGAAGTGACCTCCACAGCCAGTGTATCAACGTTAGTGGAAGGTCAGGCAATGGTTCTATTCCTGACAAGTGTACGCTGTTGCCTAGTAACATTACACAACATTATTTTGCTTCTAAGGTAGTCCCTTGGGGTCAGGGATGACTTACTTCCACTCCTCTGCTGTCGGTTCTACGATGACTGCGGACTTGTACATGGGACCCACAGGCTCTGCTGGAGGTGGGTCTGGAGGTGCTTGGGGTTTAGTTTAGTTTTTCCACACTAAGGGTGGCAGGTATATGGAACGAGTTGCTGGAGGAGGTACTCGAGGCAGGGACTATCCCAACATTCGAGAAACAGTTAGACAGGTACATGGACAGGACAGGTTTGGAGGGATATGGACAAAGCACGGGCATAGTGGGGACAAGTGTAGCTGGGGCATGTTGGCCTGTGTGGGCAGGTTGGGCCGAAGGACCTGTTTTCACGCTGCATCACTCGATGATTCGATGTATTAACCTTAGATTAGCTTATTGTCATGTGTACCGAGGTACAATGAAAAGCTTTTTGTCATAGAAACATAGAAAATAGGTGCAGGAGGAGGCCATTCGGTCCTTCGAAGCAGCACCGCCATTCATTGTGATCATGGCTGATCGTCCCCAATCAATAACCCGTGCCTGCCTTCTCCCCATATCCCTTGATTCCACTAGCCCCTAGAGCTCTCTATCTAACTCTCTCTTAAACCCATCCAGTGACTTGGCCTCCACTGCCCTCTGTGGCAGGGAATTCCACAAATTCACAACTCTCTGGGTGAAAAAGTATTTTCTCACCTCAGTCTTAAATGGCCTCCCCTTTATTCTAAGACTGTGGCCCCTGGTTCTGGACTCGCTCAACATTGGGAACATTTTTCCTGCATCGAGCTTGTCCAGTCCTTTTATAATTTTATATGTTTCTATAAGACCCCCCCCTCCTCATCCTTCTAAACTCCAGTGAACAGCCTAGTGTTTTCGATCTTTCCTCGTATGACAGTCCCGCCATCCCAGGGATCAATCTCGTGAACCTACGCTGCACTGCCTCAATCACAAGGATGTCCTTCCTCAAATCAAGAAGAGCCTGTTCCTGTGCTGTGCTTTGCTAAGTTCTATCTCTCATGCAACTGGGACCAGATACTTGAGACTTAACTGCAGACATTTTTCCACCCTTCTTTGACGTGCTAACCCTGTGCTGACCAGCAGAGTGAATGGGAATTTGTTCAAGCTGTGTTGGTCCACACTGGAACCAAGGTCACCTCTACATTAGAGATGCAGCGTGGGAACATTTCGGCCTACACACCTACACACTAGGGGAAACTATTTTTTTTTTTACAGGTCAATTAGCCTATAAACTTAAGGTGGACATAAAAAGCTGGATCTCTGGAGAGAAGGAATGGGTGACGTTTCAGGTCAAGACTTTCTTCAGAACTATAAGCCCACAGGCCTATAAACCTGTCGTCTTTGGAGTGTGGCAGTGAAAGGCCTGGATAGAGTGGATGTGGATAGAATGTTTCCACTAGTGGGAAAGTCTAGGGCCAGAGGTCACAGCCTCAGAATAAAAGGAGACCTTTAGAAAGGAGATGAGGAGGAATTTCTTTAGTCAGAGGGTGGTGAATCTGTGGAATTCATTGCCACAGAAGGCTGTGGAGGCCAAGTCAATGGATATTTTTAAGTGCTGGCGTCAGGGGTTTTGGGGAGAAGGCAGGAGAATGGGGTTAGGAGGGAGAGATAGATCAGCCACGATTGAATGGCGGAGTCGACTTGATGGGCCGAAAGGCCTAATTCTGCTCCTATCACTTATGAACTTATGACCTGCTGAGTTACTCCATCTTTCTGTGTCTATCTTGGATTACACTCGGGACTTGGGATATGTACTGTGATACTTGTACTAAACTTTACACAAAAATGAATCTCACTGTACCTCGACACGCGTGACAATAAAGTACCATGAAATAAAGTACCCGAGACGTCACCCATTCCTTCTCCCCAGAGATGCTGCCTGTCCCGCTGAGTTACTCCAGCAATTTTTGTCTACCTACCTTTAAACCATTGTCTTCGCCCTATATTCTTTAATAGGTCGAATTTATTTTGGTGTTCACAGATGACTATGTTTAGTCAAGTCAAGTCAAGTTTATTCGTCACATACACATACGAGATGTGCAGTGAAATGAAAAGTGGCAATGCTCGCGGACTTTTGTGCAAAAAGACAAACAAACAAACAAACTATAAACACAATCACATATTCTTTTACATTTTAAATATTGTGGGCGGAAGGAAAAACGTCCAGTAAAGTTAGTCCCTGTTGAGATAGGAGTTTACCCCGCTGCACCAAAAAATCCCAGAATATCATAAAGGACATTTCCCACCCCGGACACTCCCTGTTTGAACTGTTGCCGTCAGGCAGACGGTACAGATCTACAAGGACAAGGACAAATAGACTAAAAAACAGTTTTTACCCCACTGCTATAAAAGCACTAAATGTAGCCGCCAAGGAACGCAGGGGCGATACAGACTAAAGGACTGTGGTAACTGTGAAATCGACAGAAGGATGGAGGGTTGGGTTTGTATGCGTGCTTTGTTCGTGATATTTATTTAGTTGTTTATCTTTTAATATTTTACCTTGTATGTATCGTTAGCTTTTAGAAATGCTGCACTGACTGGCTGACATTTTAAATTTCGTTGTACATGGTTCATGTTACAATGACAATAAAGAAACTATTCTAAAGAAACTATTCTATTACAGTCCGAATGTAAATGTACCAATACCTGTCTACATTGCTGCTGCAACTTTGTTGAGCCAATAAAACTCTCTTGGACTTTTAGACAGTCCATTTGCTCCATCTGGCGTTCACAAAATAAACACTGCCCTGCCTGCTCAATGGCCATGTTGCCATTCTCATCCCAGCCAAGGGAATCATGAATGGATGGATGGGTGCTAAGCCCCGCCCAGTAAGGTCGTCGGTCGTCGCCCGTCGCCGGGTGATGACGACGGTCACCTGGCCCCGCCCGTGTGTCCAAAGATCTACTCGCGGGCGCGCAGTGCGGGCGTCACTTCCGGCGGCGGTTGGTTGTTCGTCCACCCACCCACCCGGCGTTCGGCGGCGATGTTCGGCGATGTTCGGCGATGTGTCCGCCTGAAGGATGGAGACGCTGAGAGTGAAGGACCGCATCCTGGAGAACATCTCGCTGTCGGTGAAGCAGGTGAGGGGCGAGGGGGTGTGTGTGGTGTGTGTGTGTGGGGGAGCGCGGCTCTCTGTGCCCGCGCTGGGGGTGCCCGCAGCCAAGGCCGGGCCGGGCCGGGTCGGGCTGTCACTGACCCCGGGGTGAGGGAAGGGATGGGGTGGAGGGAATTATAGACGTAGAGTAACTCAGACAGGCAGGCAGCGTCTTTGGAGAGAAGGAATGGGTGAAGTTTCCGGGCCGAGACCTCTCCTCAGAACAGGGATTGTCTGGGAGAGAGAGCTGGAGTTGCAATGGAGAGCGCCTTGTGGAGACCTGGCATTGTCTGGCAGAGTTGCCATTCGCCTGGCAGAGTTGCCATTCACCTGGCAGAGTTGTCATTCGCCTGGCAGAGTTGCCATTACCTGGCAGAGTTGTCATTCGCCTGGCAGAGTTGCCATTCGCCTGGCAGAGTTGCCATTCACCTGGCAGAGTTGTCATTCGCCTGGCAGAGTTGCCATTACCTGGCAGAGTTGTCATTCGCCTGGCAGAGCATTGTGTGGAGCAGGGATTGCCTGGCAGAGTTGCTATGTGTGGAGCATTTGAGAGCGCTGTGTGGAGCTGGCAGAGCACTGTGCAGAGCTGGGAGAGTGCTGTACAAAACCGGGGTTGCCCGGGAGAGTGCTGGGCAGAGCTGGCATTGCCTGGCAGAGAGCACTGGGCAAAACTGGGATTGGTTGTCAGAGTGCTGTGTAGACCTGGGATTATAGACACAAAATGCTGGAGTAACTCAGCGGGACGGGATCCTTCTTCACATCTGGCATTGCCTGGGAGAGAGCGCTGTGAGCAAAGCCCAGTTCATAGTTGGGATGAAGTAGAAACTAGGAACTGCAGATGCTGGTTAATACACATTTTTCCAACCGCTTTGATCCCACAGCCAAAAAAGCACACCAATGCCTCTACTTCCTTAGGAAACTGGACAAATCTCCAATGACTCGTACAAACTTCTGCAGATGCACCATAGAAACCATTATTGCACCACAGCTTGGTTTGGGAACAGCTGTGCCCAAGACTGCCAGAAATTGCAGTAGATGTCGCCCAGTCTATCACAGTGACCAGACTTCCCACCATTTACCCCACCCACACTTCATGCTGCCATGGAAGAGGAGCCAACCTCATCAAAGACTTGTCCCACCCCGATCTTTCATTGGAGATCAAATCATTGGGCATTTTTAAAGCGGAGATTGATAGATTTTTGTTTAGTAAGGATGTCAAAGGTTCTGGGGAGAAGTCAGGAGAATGGGGTTGAGAGGAAACAATAAATCGGCCATGATCAATCCACAGGGCAGATTCGATAGGCCAAATGGCCTAATTCTGCTCCTAAGCCTTGTATTATTCCTTATCCTTGCTCCCATCCAGCAGAAGAAAGAGAAGTTTGAAAGCGTACACCACCAGACTCGGGAACAACTTCTTCCATTCTGTAATCAGGCTTCGGAACTGTCCTTCCATAAGCAAGGGTACTGTCCGATTCACCTCTACCCTATTGCAGTCATTAGACTTTGTCCATGGAACTGATGCGCTACGGTGCTGAGAACTATATTCTGCACTGTATCTTTGCTCTATCTCTTATACCTGAATGATTGTGTTTATAGTATTATGTCATCTGATTCTTGATTCGTAAGGATACCATGGGTTACAGGGAGAAGGCAGGAGAATGGGGTTGAAAGAAAGATAGATCAGCCATGTTTGAATAGCGGAGTGGACATGATGGGCCAAATGGCCTAATCCTGCACCTAGAACATGAACATGAACTATATTGAACAAGTGGGTTTGAAAATTGCATTTATTATATCCTTTGAATGAATCCTGGACAATTGTGACTACTGATATCAAAAGTCTAATCAGGCAGTATATTTTCTTGTGTTACTGTGATTTCACCTCCAACAGAGAATTGATTTTTCTGTTTAAAAATGCTTGTCTTTAATCTTTTTTGAGACAAAAAAAAATTGTTTATTATTTGAATGTTAGTGACCTCCACGTATCATTCAGCAAGAAAAAAAAAATGAGAAAAATATCAGCAGACACAAAGGCAATCCTTGGGTCTTGTCTGTAAGGATTTGAGTATAGGAGCAAGGAGGTCCTACTGCAGTTATACAGGGCCTTGGTGAAACCGCACCTGGAGTATTGTGTGCAATTTTGGTCTCCTAATTTGAGGAAGGACATTATTGCTATTGAGGGAATGCAGCGTAGGTTCACCAGATTAATTCCCAAGATGGCGGGACTGACATGATGAAAAAATCGACAGGGCTTGTATTCACTGGAATTTAGAAGGATGCGAGGGTATCTTATAGAAACATATAACATTCTTAAAGGATTGGGCAGGCTGGATGCAGGAAAGATGTTCCCCATGTTAGGGGAGTCCAGAACCAGGGACCACAGTTTAAGAATAAGGGGTAGGCCATTTGGGATTGAGCTGTTTCACATGTAGTGTCATTGAGTTTCAAAGATCCATAAATGGTAAATATAAGTAAGTTTATTGGCCAAGTATTCACATACAAGGAATTTGCCTTGGTGCTCAAATTCCTTGTATGTGAATACTTGGCCAATAAACTTATATAAAGGAGATGTCATACAATGTTTTATAAGTCATAGGAGCAGAATTAAGCCATTTGGCCCAATGAATCAGGTCATTGATTCCGCCTAATCCGCCATTCAATCATGGCTGATCTATCTTTCCCTCGCAACCCCATTCTCCTGCCTTCTTCCTGTGGTTTCACCATATAAGCAGGCAAATTGACTTGCCTAATCCTACGTCAGTGTTTATTTCCATACAAACTAATTAATCTAATCCCAGTCACCAAAACTTTCAAAATCCCCTACAATCCAATGATAATTCTCCTTTAAAGAATTGATGGACTCTTCCGTACTGTTTTTGAGAATGTCGTGTTCTATTGTTGCTGTGTGTAACAAAGTTTAATGCTCCTTCCAATCCAACAGTGTACTCTCATTGCTGTTGCATTGACTGGTAGAAACTGTTTCCTTTTACATTCCCTCAACCTTGAGGCCTTTAGATTGTGCATAGAAGAATGTTATAACTATTAATAACTGATTTTGTAAGTGCACCCGCTCGATATATTTTGTAATATTCTAGTGAATCGATAATTGCACTGCTTTTAGATTTTAAATAGGGTACCAAAAATTATAATATTCTCGCCCGTATTCTGTAACTGAGCAGATATTCTGTTGTCCAGAAACTGCGATCCATCTGCTTTAGTTCAGTTTATTGTCACGTTGTTGTGTGCTAACCAGTCAGCGGAAAGACAATACATGATTACATTGATCCATTCACAGTGTACAGCTACACGATATGGGAATAACGTTTAGTGCAAGATAAAGTCAGTAAAGTCCAATCAAAGATAGTCTGAGGGTCATCAATGAGGTGATAGTTCACAACTACTCTCTAGTTGTGGTAGGATGGTTCAGTTGCCTGATAACAGCTGGGAAGATACCCAGGTACAGTGTTCTTTTTCCAATGTAGCCTCAGCTGAGACGAGCAAGGTGCTGACTCAGAATCGTCCCACAGGATTCACACAGCCTCGTTGACAGTCAGTGAGTCTGATACTATTCCCATTTCCCCCACCTCACACAATCAATGTGACCGGTATGTCCAATGCATATGCATATCTCCATTGCCAGAGTGAGACCACTCACAAACAGGAGGAACAGCACCTCTCATTCTGCTTGGGTAGTTTACAACCAAACAATATGAACATTGAATTCTCCAATTTTTGGTAACTTCTACCAACCAAACCCCTCCGGCTTTTCCCTCCCTCACCCTCCCGTGTGCCCCACCTGCACCCACACCACTACACCCTTCCTCATCCACTCACATTCTTGCTTCTGGCTTCACAATTTGCAACTCTTCATTCCTTTTGTATCACATCTTTTTTTCCATCTCTGGCCTTTGTCCAACCACCGGCCTATAACCCCCCCCCTCTCCTGTACTCACCTTTAATCTGCCACACTTCTTCCACCCCCTCCATCTACAAAAGGTCCGAAGAAGGGTCTCGAACCAAAATGTCACCTATCCACGTTCTCCAGGAACGCTGCCTGACCCACTGAGTTACTCCAGCACTGTGGCTTATTTTAGTATCTTTGACATTCATTTGCAATCTAAACAAATTATTTTAATGTGTTGCAGTTAAAATAAATTAAATTAAGTAAAAAAACGCTAAAATTCAATTTTGAACATTTAAATTAACTTAACAACAAAGAAACTCTTTATTTTTCTCTCAGTAGCCAGTGACTTCTATTCATATGAATGGAGATTAACCGAGTGCAGGCAGAAATAAGCACATTCCCAGCTTTGAAACGTGGGAGATCCGTGAAAGATTAGACTACTAAATTTCCCTAAACTGCTACAATTTCCCTCTGCCTTGTTGCAAACAATTGCTCCAAAACTTGTGACTCTGCTTGTTTTGACCAAAGCCCTATCGGGTCAATATACAATTGTGGAGTATCGGTGGTGGTGATGGCGTGTGTTCTTATAGGGATCGCAACGTACAAGTGACAATGCAAAGATTTTGATTTGCCTGTCCATGACATATGAAGGATTTTGTTTTGTTTAGAGATACATCTGGAGACGGGCTCTTTGGCCCACCGAGTCGATTCTGACAATGAATCACCCCTGCACGAGTTCTATGTTATCCCACTTTTGTATCCTATACACGAGTAGCAATTTACAGAAGCCAATGAATCTACAAATCTGCACATCTTTGGAGTGTGGGAGTAACCAGAGCACCTGGAGAAAATCCACGCAGTCACTTAGAGAATGTATAACTGCTGTTCTCGGGTGCAGACAGGACCGAACCCGGGTCTCTGGTGCTGTAAGGCAGGAAATCTATGGACTTTGATCGACATCAGTGTTCCACTCAGAGATGGATTGACTAAACGTGAACCTCAGGAATGTGTAGTGGCCAAAGTGGGAAACTTAGGGTTGCGAGTTGTCGCGGCTAATAAGATATTACCTGGAGCCAGTAAAGTGTTTCAAAAATTATAGATGAGGCTTGAAATCCTAGTTCAGGCCCCAGTCATTTTAATGTAATGGAAAAAATTATTGAAAAACAAAACACTGAAAATACTCAGCAATTTGGAAAAAGACTCATGCTGATATTTATTAATCAGAGCTGGAAACTAGGGCGGGTGTATAACACTATTTTAAGCAAATGGAGACAGAAAGAGTTGGGTGGGGCAAAATATGTCTATTGTAAAGTAGGACTGATTAAGTAATGCACGGGATGATGGTGCAAGGCAAAGGGCTGGTAAAAGGACAGGGATGAAACGAGGTGATCATAAAATTGGGAAAATTATCTTATGGAAAGTTACTGTATAACGAAGGGCTGGATAGAGTGGATGTGGAGAGGATGTATCCACTAGTTCAGGACCAGATGCCATAGCCTCAGAACTCTGTCTGAAAAGCGGTCTCGACAAGAAATGTCACCTACTCCTTTTCTCTAGAGATTCTGCCTGACCCACTGAGTTACTCCAGCCAATTGAAGATCTTGGAGAAAACCCCCGCAGTTCATGGGGAGAATGTGCAAACTCCGTATGGACAACACCCGTAGGCAGGACATCCATAGGGTCTCTGGCGCTGTAAGACAGCAACTGTATCGCTGCACCACTGTGCTGCCCTTAATTGCATATTGCATATCCTGCACTTACAAGGGAAGAAGTGGGTGAACATCGGGGAGGGGGCATTTATGATGAAGTGGACCAGCGTTCTCTTTCTGGAGATGTTGTTTGATCTCTTACCATATTTGGTATTTTTCTGTTAGTTTAGATTTCCAAACTCAGCTCTATTTTGCTTTACTAAGTACTAAAGTGTGGTTTGTGTCTTGGTACCAGCGCCAGGACTTGATGTATTGAGTGTTTTTGGTTGCCTGAAAGCACAATTGATTTTTCTTGTTGTTGTTGTGTGATTGAATATTCTTTGGGGGAGTTGCCACCAATTGCATGAGGAGAAAAGTGCATTCTCAGTTATGAATTATCAGTAGAGAGCACACATAAGAAGTTACATTTTACGTAACTGGTTGCTCCAAATCTACACTTTCATCTGTTTCGTTGCAGATAAGAATTAAATCACATATGCAAAAGTGGGTTGTGTGGCATTGGGAATTTTATTTGTGCAAGGTGCAGGTTTGTGTTCAATGTAATTTGCCTATTGCTGGTCCACCCTGTCACTGTGGAAATTTTGTTTAAAGCTTACCTAACGTATGCAGTGCAGGAAGTTGATGGCATTGGAACTCGCATGATATTTTGACTCGCAATTGAGCCAATAGTACTCAGAATCTGGTAATTAGCAGCCGAGAGACACCCACAGCATCTGTATTACTTGCTGCATGACTGTTTTTGACTCATAGCTACGTTTGAAATACTTCTGTTTAGTTTATTGGCAAGTATAATGAGGTACAGTGAAAAGCTTTTGTTGCACGCTAACCAGTCAGCATGATTACAATCAATCCATTTACAGTGTATAGATACATGATGAGGGATAAATGAGGAATAGAGATTTAAGAGTGTGGAGTGATAGTAATATGCGTTTGTAGATCTGCTTTTGCGGCTAACACACAAATAGTCGCCTGGGTTGGGCACCATCTTGGAAACAGTATACAACAGTGACGTGATTATTGCAAGTGAGAGGTATGCATCTTGACTTTTGGAGACCACCGAGGTTGAAAACAGGTATGTGTTGAGTCCAGCTGGTCTCCGCTTGATGTTTTCGTCAGTGACGGAACGCATGATGTACATCTCATTGTCTGTAATTCTCTGGGAAAGACGTCTGCAACTCCTTGGCTGAGTCATGTCCATTCCCATCCACGCTGTTCTAGCCTTCAATACTCAAATGTGGAGGATACGTCTACAATGTGAGACAATATTGATAACCTGCAAGAAAGCTGAAAGAAAAAGATTTTCAGCAGCAAAGTGCCTTTGGCTTCTTTTTCAGAGTATATCCATGCCTTGTGTAGCCAATGAAATGGTTTTGTGGTCATGTTGAAAATGTAGCAACTGATTTCCCACAACTTCCTGCCAATGCAATGATAACTAGGTAATTTTAACTAGTAATCCTAATTCTTGGTAGTTTCAAATGGTGATTTCTACAAGTGAATCGTGTAAAGTAGTTTGTAAAGAAGATTTAGATTTGGCACATTACTGCCCTTTATATTTGACATTGTAACATGGATGGAGAAGCCTGCATGTTGAACAGTGCTGGGAATCACTAAGTTTATTGAACAGATGCTTCTCATTATGTAAGCGTCACATGATGGTCACGATTTTGGAAGAGGTGATGAGTCACGGACCTCTTGGCTAAACTTGCCAGAATAAAGGGGTGATTCATGAACATGCTTGCGCCTGGCAGAATCTTTGCACAAATCAATATGAATATTAATAATGATGCAGTATGGGATTTTAGTGTCATATGATGGGCTAGAAGCTGCAGTGGCTTTGCTGCTGGCAAATTTGTTCGATTAAATAAGGTGTTCTACTGTGTTCAGCAGAAAATATTAAATTAAAGACCATCAAAGTATATCTGTAGACACAAGGAACTGCAGATGTCGGTTTATACAAAGTGCAGGAGTATCTCAATGGGTCAGGCAGCATCTCTGGAGAACATACTGTAGATTGGTGACGTTTCAGATTGGGACCCTTCTTCAGACTTATTCTGTCTGATTTGTAGAAAAAGGTGAAATTGTCTAATAATTGCATTTAGTTTCTGTTTATCTGCATGTGAAAGAACATTTTGTAGTCAAAGGCATTGGGAATTTGTCCCAATCCCCCACTTTTGTTTCCCCCATCCACAAATGGCACCTTGATTCCCTTTACAACAAGTCTGTTTCAAATTATTTTTATATGTAGATAAAATATCTGCTTCCATCGCCACTACAAAGCTGCTCCTCCATACTCCTCACTGCTGAACTAATGTCTGTTTTGAAGACTAGTCTGAATTTGCAATTAGTTGTTCTTGTGTGTCCATTAAAGTGAAACAGCAGCACATTATTGGGTCCTTTTGGAATAAAAAAAAGTTGTGTTGCTAAATTTAAAAGTCTGAACATAAGATATTTTCTGCACGCAAGATATTAGGATTTGATGGTCAGTTTGCTCTGAGTTATCACAAAAACACTGGGTGCCTACAGTATTTGTATTGGGACGGAATGAATTTGCTTCCTCTATGTTCCTTCCTCCAATCCCAGCTCCAGGGTTACTTTGCTGCCTGTGAAGATGAAACACCAGCAATTCGAAACCATGACAAGGTTCTACAAAGGCTTTGCGAGCACCTGGACCATGCCCTGCTCTATGGGTAAGGAATGAGTTTATTAAGATTTAGTAGGGTGTTACCAAGGTGGTTAGTACATGCCAAAGTCGTTGGTCGTTTCCGGTTTGCAATTATTGTGTAATAGTGCAGTTGAGTTGAGCTTCATTCTTGTTTCTCGTGTGCACTGCGTCTAAGACCATTCTGTGATCAATTTCAAGCACATCGATGCTATGAGTACTTAGACTTTAGAGATACAGCACGGAAACATGCTTCTGAATAAGCGAGTTCGGTATTCCGACTGCACATGTCCAGGTCATAGGTCACAAGCGAAAAACACTCCGCAGCCGTGCCACGGCATGGACATAGACCTGCGCCTCATCTGCAGCCAGGATCAATCCCGGTCTCCGGCGCCGCAATCGCCGCTGAACTGCCACTGGACCATCCCCGTCCCCTCCCAAGTGCCCCCCTCACCCCAGGGGCGGCCAGAGACGTCGGGTCAGACGGGAGCAGCGCCCACAGCCAGCGCGGAGAAGCAGCGGTAAATCCAGCTCAATCTGCCTGTCTAGCCAGAGAAGCAGCGCTAACTCCACGGCTCTGGGTTGGTGTCCCATCAGTCAAGGCCGGGCGAGACGGGCAGAGTTGAGCTGGATTTAGTGCTGCTTCTCCACATCCCAAAGACATCCAGGTTTGTAGGTTAATTGGCATCAGTAGAATTGTAAAATTGCCCCTAATGTGTTGGGAATGAATGAGAAAGTGTGATAACATCGAACTAGTGTGATGGGCAGTGGGCCAAAAGGCATGTTTCCATGCTTATCTCTAAATGCTAAAGGATTTACAAGTTAATTGGCCTCATTAAATTTCCCCTAGTGTGCAAGGAATGGATGATAAAGAGGGATTACATAGAACAAGTGTGAACGGATAGTGGTCGGCCTCATTTCCATGCTGTATCTGCACTCAAACATCTAAATATTCTGCCTGATGCCTCTACAATTTAAACAATGCACAAAGGTATGCAGATCCAGTGCGCCCTCGTTGAATGTTTATGCAAACCTCTACTGTTTAAACAACGCATTAGGTAGGCAGGTCTAGCCTGATGATTATCTTTCTATGTAGTAATTCAGGTATTACAACCAGATGAGTTTTTTTTATGCTGATGTAATGCCACTGGTAATTACCACATTCTCGCCCCACTCAGTTTGCAGGATATCTCCTCTGGATATTGGGTGTTGGTTGTGCACTTTACACGCAGCGAGGCGGTGAAGCAGATTGAGGTGTTGCAGCATGTTGCCACAAATCTTGGTCATAGTGAGTATATTGTGCTTCTACTCCACATCACAATTTTGAATTTGTCGCCTTACATTTTTAATTAAACTACTCGTGTTTCCTTAGTTATAACCATATAACCATATAACAATTACAGCATGGAAACAGGCCATCTCGGCCCTACAAGTCCGTGCCGAACAAATTTTTTTCCCCCTTAGTCCCACCTGCCTGCACTCATACCATAACCCTCCATTCCCTTCTCATCCATATGCCTATCCAATTTATTTTTAAATGATACCAATGAACCTGCCTCCACCACTTCCACTGGAAGCTCATTCCACACCGCTACCACTCTCTGAGTAAAGAAGTTCCCCCTCATATTACCCCTAAACTTCTGTCCCTTAAAAAAAAGTTTTTAGAATCATTTTTCCTCCCTTTTCTTTCCTTTTCATCATGGAATAATCATAATCTTGTGTTTGAGAGGTGGGGTGACACAGTGTCGCAGCTCGTAGAACTACTGCCTCGCAGCACCAGAGACCCTGGTTCGAACCTGACCGACCTCGGGTTCTGTCTGTGCAGAGTTTGCAAGTTCTCTCTGTGACTGTAGACTTCCCCCGGGTGCTCTGATTTTCTCCCACATCCCAAAGACATGCTGGTTTGTAGGTTATTTGGCCTCTGTAAATAGCGCCTGATGTGTAAGGAGTGGATGCGATAGTGGAATAACATAGAACTACTGGTGAACGGCTGATCAATGGTCGGTATGATCGCGGTGGGCCGAAGGGCCTGTTTCCATTCTGTATCTCTAAAAGGTACTGTGCACTCACAGTACCTTTTATACCAGATTAAATGGAGGGGCTGTTTATTTTAAACAACTGCTCATCTGACCAACATTGAGGCCTGTTGCAGTAGTCCCACTACAGATCCATTTAATTCCATTTCTGTATTTTTAACTTTGTCTCTTTATCCTCTCAGGTCGAGCCTGGTTGTACCTCGCATTAAATGAGAACTCATTGGAGAGCTACTTAAGGTTATTCTGGGAAAATCGTGCCCTGCTTCATAAGTATTACTTCAAGTAAGTCCATCTCAGTCTGAGCAAGTGGAATTATCAAACCAACAGCAGGTGACACGGGAATGGAAGGGCGATAGTCCATCAAATTACAAGAGTACGCATGCAACAGCTTGGTAGAGGATGTTGCCAGGACACGAGGGTCTGAGCTATAGGGAGAGGATGACTCTATTCCTTGGAGCACCGGAGGAAGAACACTCTTATAGAGTGTATAAAATCTTGGCAGACGCACAATCTCTTGCCCAGAGTTGTGGAATTGAGAACCAGTGGACATTGGTTCAAGGTTTGGGGGAAAAGATTTAATAGGAATCATAGGCGTAACATTTTCCCACACAAAGGGTGGTGGGTGTATGGAACGAGCTGCCAGAGGAAGTAGTTGAGGCAGGAACTATTGCATTGTTTAAAAAACAATTAGACATGTACATGGATAGGACAGGTTTAGAAGGATATGGGTCAAATGCAGGCAGGTGTAGATGGGACATGTTGGCCAGTGTGCGCAAGTTGGGCTGAAGGCCTGTTCCCACACGGTTTGGCTCTAGACCAGAGGACAAGTGTTAGGAACAAGAGTGGGTTATCTTGCTCATCAGGCTTGCTGTGTAAAACTATGCAAACTTCTCCCGTGGGACAGGCCAAAAAAAACACCAGTGAAATATGAGAAGCACTCGGCTATCTTGTAATGAGAATTTGTTGTTAGATGGTTTTTGAGATGATAGTTTGTTTACAGCATTCCTTTTCCATCAAACTTTCACATCATTACCAGGGAAATTCTGCCGAAGTTGTCGAGCAGCTTTTTACCAACAGTTTTGTATTAAGGAAACTGTTTCTTAAATGTTGGAATAGTCCCTGCCTCAACTACCTCCTCTGGCAGCTTGTTCCATGCACCCACCACTTCTTGCACGTTTCTGCTGTTTTGCACGTCGTGGTATTTATTTTGCATTTATCATTAGTGTATCTACACAGTTTCACTCCGTGAGTTCCATGCAAACAAAGAATTTAATTGCAACTTCAATCTAAAGAAGGGTCCCGACCCGAAATCCCACCCTGCCCTTCCCTACACGGATGCTGAGTCACTCCAGCACTTTGTGTTTTTACTCATTGTTGAAGACTTTGAAGAAGCATTCCTGTAAATATTCAGCGCAAATCACAAAGTTATACCATTACTTTCTCTCAGCTACAGTATTGTAAATATTTTGGATACTGTTCTAACTATAGCTTGTTCTGCTGGCTTATAAACCATCCTATGCTCCAAATAATCTAATGCAAACCTCCAGAATTGCAACATAGAAAATGTAAATGCCCTCTTTGGATATAGGTTGATGGTCTTGTCTTACTGTCTTTTCTCTTCCAATCGTTAGGAATGCCCTGGTCTGTAGTCATGATCACCTCGCCCTCTTCCTCACGCTTGTTTCTGGCCTGGAATTCATCCGGTTTGAGTTGGAGCTGGTGAGCAAAACACTGTCTATGAAGCACTGAATTGTTAATTTGACCATTTATGCAGAGAACAAGTGAATGAAGTCAGTGCTTTTAGTTTTAGAGAAACAAGGCCCAGCGATCACCCATACGGTAGTTCTATCCTGCGCCCTAGGGAGAAATTTACTGAAGCCAATTAACGTACAAACCTGTACGTCTTTGGAATGTGGGAGGAAACCGGAGCACCCGGATTAAACCCATGAGATAACAGGGAGAGCGTGCAAACTCTGTACAGACAGCACCTGTAGTCGGGATCAAACGTGTATCTGGGGCTGGAAGGCAGCAACTATCTCGGGAGTCTTAAGCAATGAAATACTTTATTTGATGCGTTTTAGTTTTGAGGAAGCAGTGGAGATGTTGCGGGTAATTGTATATCTCCGTTTAATAGCCAGCGCAGAGCAAACTGGACAGACCAGCCTCCATCTAGGTCATGAATGGGAATGTATAATTGATGCATGCACTTGTAAAATAAATCTGCTCATATCGCTGGTTGGCGTGAACTCTGTGGCTTCCACGCTATATCTCTAAAGTCTCCCATTTCATTATCATTATATTCTGATAGCCTGCAATAAATGTGATGTGTTAGAATTTTAAATGTGATGTGTGAGAAAATTATCCCTTGTGAATAACTCCTGGTAGTTACGTAGAACATAAAGTGCTGGATTAGCTCAGTGGGTCAGTTGGTATTTCTGGAGGACATGAATAGGTGACATTTTGAATCGGGACCCTTCGTCAGACTGGATCCTGACCCAAAATGTCACCTATCCATGTCCTCCAGAGATGCTGCCTGATGTGCTGAGCTAATCCAGCACTTTGTACCCTACACCCCAGCAGTATGAATATTGACTTCTCTAACTTCAAATATCCCTTGCTTTCCCCCCTCTTTCCATCCCACCCGCTTCCCAGTTCTCCCACCAGTCTTACTGTCTCCGACTACATTCTATCTCTGTCCCGCCCACTTCCCTGACATCAGTCTGAAAAAGGGTCTTGACCCGAAACATCACCCATTCCTTCTCTCCAGAGAAGATGCCTGTCCCGCTGAGTTACTCCAGCATTTTGTGTTCTACGCCAGTTTCCAGCGTTTACAGTTCCTCGTACCTTCAGCTCGGGATATATATATTTTTTATTTTGGAGAATGAGTGGGTTGGAATCGTTTTTGTATTTGATCTTCACAAAAGGATTGACAAACAAGATTGGCTTGTGTTGCTCCCACTGAGCTCTCATCATGCAGTGTCTGTTTGTTTTTCTGATTCTAGGATGTTCCCTACCTTGACCTGGCACCGTATATGCCCGAATATTACAAGCCACAGCACTTGCTAGATTTTGAAGAGCGTTTGCCCAATTCCATGCACGGTTCCGACAGCCTCTCACTCAATTCCTACAACTCCGCCACCTCCACTAATCTGGAATGGGACGATAGTGCCATTGCTCCTTCCAGTGAGGGTAAGTTTCTGGGTTTCATTAGATAATCAAATAGCGCAGTTCAATCTAATCAAAAACAACTTCCCCTTGCATCAGTTATATGCTTGAGCACTTAGGGTCTTAATGAGGGTTTGGACAGATGAATTTGTACCAAATGCCAGTCTTGCTTCTGGGTCAGTAAGTGTGAGTACTCGACCAGCACTGACAAATGAACATGCATCACGGGAATAAGCATGCCCGCACTGTCTTTTGGCTCTGAGTAAGCCTGTTGGTACGTGCTATCTTGGCATCTGACCGGCGCAAAGTAGTAAACGCCTCAAGAGTCGATACCTTGATAGAAGATCAATAACGGGTTATTGATTTGAACCCTTCCCACATGCTGTGCCTTTTCCGTTAGAGGGATGCCAGAATTTCTTTGTGAAACCTTCAAGCCAACTGTCATCAGCAGAGACCACAGATTAAATTTCTAGCCTGTTGAACAAGGGGAAATGCACCTAGAGCAAAAATAACTGAATATGTAGACAAAATAATTGTAGTGTAATTCAAAAGTATTGTACATTTACCTTGCTGAGAGGAAAATGTTATGCTGCCTTAGTTAACATATGGTGTATTGCAGTGAGTGCAGTCGTAAGTGAAGTTCTCGTTTATATACCTATTGGACAGGGTTCAATAGCCAGCTTGTATAATTCCTCTGGGACTTGTGTGGTTAAGTATTGCAGTTTGCATAAGGGTTGTGGTTTCTCATTGAGATACTTTATTGGCTAATGGAAAATAGTTCACCACAAGCATACGTTCCAATGCTATATCTCTTATGCTGCTTGCGGCAGTAATGCACATTCATATTCTGGTAGTGTTCACTAGTTTATCATTGTGGATTCCAGTCGCATGTGAAATTTGGGCAGAGTTATGGCTGAAGAAGGGTCCCGACACGAAATGTCACCCATCCTTTTGCTCCAGAGATGCTGCCTGGCCCGCTGAGTTACTCCAGCATTTTGTGTCTGCCTTTAGAGTTAAGGGCCTGTCCCACTTACACCAATTTTTTTGGCGACTTGCCGGCACCAGTCATAGTTGCAGCAGGTTGCCGAAAATTTCCAACATGTTGAAAATCCAGAGTTGCGACCAGAAAAAAGGTACGACTCTTCGGGTGACTACACCCCGTGACTCGCGGGCTGACGCCTGTATGGTCGTGAGTAGTCACCCAAAGAGTCGTACCTTTTTCTGGTCACCGCTGGACTTTCAACATGTTGGAAATTTTCGGCAACCTGCTGTGACAATGACTGGTGCCGGCAAGTCACCGAAAAAAATCGCGTAAGTGGGACATGCCCTTTATGGTTTGTTTGGTTCCACTTGAAATACAGATGCGATTTTGTTGCAAGTTTGAGCTCATGATAAGTGCAGATTTGTCCTGGAATTTGTGCGCATACGTCACATAAATTGGTGTGCTTACGGTGTTCTCTGCTGAACGGTCAACTAAGCACTGGATGTCCATGTTGATCGGGAATACTGAGCAGTGAGTTTGCCAAATACTGTGCCGTCCTTGGCACGAGACCACCAAGTCAGTGGAGCGAGAGATGGAACGTCAGACTGCCCGTTTGCCCTGAACTAATGCCATGAGCCATCACCTGGTGAAATTTAACCATCTGTTTGATAAGCTGCAAACAAAATCCTTTTTTTCCCCCTTGGTTCTGTACTGTCATGGCTGGAACTGAAAAACCTTTTCAATTCTTTGCAGTCACTATCAAGAACGTTTCCTCTACAAAACAGGCGCAGCAATACCAGCAGAACAATGTTTCAGACTGGGTAACCACTCAACCCACGATATAGACCCATGGCACGCTTTGGCGCATCAATGTAGCCTAGGGAAATTTTATCCCGGAGAAGTTTAACTCTGCATGTAGTTATAAAGAGCCTGCTAATTTTTGATGAAGCAGATTTGGTAGAACAAGTGTTGAGATTGAGAAGGTTAATAGTGAAGCAAGACCATTCTCTGGATCTTTCTGTTTAAGAAGGAACTGCAGATGCTGGAAAATCGAAGGTAGACAAAAGTGCTGGAGAAACTCAGCGGGTGCAGCAGCATCTATGGAGTGAAGGAAATAGGCAACGTTTCGGGCCGAAACGTTGCCTATTTCCTATATTGGAGATTGTTCAACTCTTTGCATGGAGCGAAGGAAATAGGCAACGTTGCCTATTTCCTTCGCTCCATAGATGCTGCTCCACCGCTGAGTTTCTCCAGCATTTTTGTCTACCTCTTGATCTTTCTGATCCATTCAGTAGTTTACTTTAGAGGTAAAGCGCCGGAAACAGACCCTTCAGCCCACCGAGTCCGCACCGACCAGCGATCACCAGCACTATCCTCCTACACACTTAGGACAATTTTTTGAGTTATGTACTATGATTCCACCTAGAATACAAGTTTGCAACATGGAATAGCTCATCATCTTGGCTTGGACATTTAATGATGCTAGGTCACAATGTTGGAGTTAAGATGTTGCAGTGGTACAGGGTTTATCAGCAGCATTGAGGATAGGAATTAAATACTGGCCTAGCCAGCCAGAATATTTTTAAAAAGCTAAGATTGGTGTCACTTTGCAATTAGAATTAATATCACGCTAAGGAAATGTAACATTAGGCAACACACGTCAGCAAAAGTAGCGAGTTGTCCAGTGTGTCTCTAAGTGGAAACCTACATACGCTGCTGGCCACAACTAAATACTCACATCCACGTGTGTTCAAAGGGAACGTTCTGTATATCAGAGCCTACCGTGAATTCTAAGTGGGCACGCACTCTCCAGCCTGCCAGGTGCTGCAGCTGCTCGTACAGCTCTCAGGAGATGTTACCGTGATATTAGACCAGGATTAGTCAGGGGGATTTGTGCTGCGTTTGATCCTTGTTGTTGCTAATCTATTCAAAGGAATGGATTTAGCAGATCAGAGGGGGACGACGAACAGAACAGAAAGGAAGTGTAATCTAATTTGATCAGATAACGACGTGTTAATTGGATAAAAATTATAAAACAACTGATTTTTTTTTAAATTGGTTCAAACGTACTTTAATTTGGGGAAGGATGTAAGGGGATTAGTCAGCTCTAATGGGTGTAAATGACACTGTAAAGAGGAACATGAGGAAGCTGAAAGAGGCCACTGGAACAAGATGTGTCGGAAGGAACAGCAGATGCTGCTTTACACCGAAGATAGACACAAAATGATGTGTGTATGGGACAAGCAGCATCTCTAGAGAGGAATGAGTGAAGTTTCGGGTCGAGACCCTTCTTCAGACTGAAACGTCGCCCATTCCTTTTCTCCAGAGATGCTGCCTGTCCCGCTGAGGTACTGCAGCATTTAGTGTCTATATCCATTGGAACAAGAAATGGAGATGTCCATCTACAACTGATCCAGTTTGTTGTCTGGACTATTTCCTGCCTGGCAGTTAAATTTATCCATAGCTGTTCTCTGCGCCAAATAGCTGTTAGTTCGACATGCTCCTTAAAACGGAACCTATCTACCAGCATGAAGGTGCTACAAGGAAAGTAAAGGTGTGAATGGCATATCTCTCTGCCAGTCTCTGCATGGTATGAACATCTTCACATTTGTTCCTGCAGTGCGTTGGGGACTCGGCACTCATGCAGGGCCTCTCACAGGTATGTACCAACCTCTCTGAGCATACACAGAATTTTTCCCTATCAACTCTCTCTAGGGCAGAGTAGACACGATGGGCCGAATGGCCTAATTCTGCTCCCGTGTCTTATGGCCTAACGAGGAGATGCTGCTCGGACTTTTGTTTTTCCAAAAGCATAGTCCTCATCAGGCCAGCCAACGTCAGTCACATAAGTACAAGCCAATGTCTTGGCTACTAAGTCTTTTTCTTTTTTTTAAAAACTAAAGTGGAATAAATGATTAAGAATTGGATTTCTTGAGGCGGGAGAATTTTAAGTTAAAAGATCAAAAACTTTCACAGCAGAAACTAGGATTCAAAATATAAGGAAAACTAAGTATTGTGCTTTTATTTTGATAGTAGCTGCATATATTCAAGAACCTATTCTCACAAAATTGGATGGTTTGAGTAGAGTCCATGTTGTGGTGGCAGCGATTTTGATGCGTTGAATGACGTTTCAACATATTTTAAAAATATGGCAAACAAATATTGAAGAGCGATGGCGTGGCGGTAGAGTTGCTGCCTCACGGCGCCACAGTCCCGAGTTCCACCCTGACTACAGGTGCTGTCTGTACGGACTTTGTACGTTCTCCCCGTGACCTGCGTGGGTTTTCACCAAGATCCTCATTTTCCTCCCACACTCCAAAGACGTACAGGTTTGTAGGTTAATTAGCTTAGTGTCAATGTAAAATTGCCCCTAGTGTGTGTAAGGTAGTGTTAATGTGCGGGGATTGCTGGTCGGCGTGGACTCAGTGGGCCTGTTTCCTCGCTGTATATCTAAACTAAACTAAGAGAGTTATCCTATTCTACCACCCTGTAAACAGTTTTAAAGATAACATCAAAAAATTGTTTTTTTTACATGTAAATTGTGGGTTTGTTGAGGAATGTAGAACTCAGTGGTCACATGGGCTGTTGTTTTTCAGATTTCCCCAGTGTCATGTGATAATCAGCCATATGATGCACGATGACATTTGACCCTTATGTTGCTTACTAAAAGTCATCTAATGCCTCTCCCAAAGGATGAATTCCTCCCATTTGATGATCTTTCATATCCGAAATCTGCTTTGTGTAAATCTGATGAATTATAGACGATCCACTGCGAGCTTTTTAATTGTTCCCCTATTATTGGCATTGGTTTATTACTGCCACACATACCGAGATAAGTTCATTAGCTTCGGTAAATATTGTAAATTGTCCCTATTGTGTAGGATAGTACAAATGTATGGGGATCACTGGTCAGCACGGACTTGGTGGGCTGAAGGGCCTGTTTCCGAGCTGCATCTCTAAACTAAACACAACTCCTCCACTTTGGGGGTTTTTTTTGTTTACCAGCATCTGCAGTTGCTTATCTCTGCAAATCTCTGCTTTGGTTCTAGTTCTTGATTTCCCCATACTTTAGGTAAATACATGCGGTCCTTTACCCAATCTGTTTCCCTCATCAATTTACACACACTAAAGGGCCTGTTCCTCTTACGCATTTTCAACATGTTGAACATTTTCGGTCACCTGCTGTGACTATGACGGGTGCCGGCAAGTCGCCAAAAAAAATTGCGTAAGTGGGACAGGCCCTTTAGATCAGCCCTCAACCTCCTGCACTCCAAGGAATAAAGTCCCAGCAATATTTTCCCTTTTCCTTTTTCATTCTTTTCCTTCCAGTGAGTTCTGTACCTGTCAAGAAATATTTGGCTGGTTTGTAATGGCTTTTTTAAACTAATTTAAGTACTCTTGTGTCATCAGGTTAGTTGCATAGTAAAATTCTTCCATCTTAAACATTGCATTTTGAATTTCTTGTTCCAAGTGAGATTGGCAATTAGGAACAATTTTGTATGAGGATTGAGTTGAGATCATCTAATGGAACTTCCTGATCTAGTTTCCAGAACCACCAGTTCTGGTTTCTAACCCAAAGTTGACAGACAGGTGCCCACACGTTACAGTATAGTTGAAGGGGCGATCTGAATGTGGAATCTATCTGTAGATATGGTGGAATTGTTGTGGATGCCTTCACCACTGCAATAAGATGGGGGTTTATGTATTGTTAGACAATGATTTGCACCGTTACCGATGTTTGTTTTTGTTTTCTTTCTCTTCCCTCATTTCTAGATTATGATTTTGGCGATGTGTTTTCTGCAGCACAGTCCATACCCAGTACAGACTGGGAAGGTGGGACCTTCTCACATTTGTGTTCACACTCTGCTGACTTGCTGCTGCATGCTCTGCCCCTAACCCTGTCCGTCTGTCTGACTCGCTGCATGCCTGCCAGGGCTGCCTCCAGTGCTTGTGTCTGTTCTCATTTGGGAGTGTCAGACAGCAACAAAAAGAGATGTGTCTTTAAATATTGTGAGCTGAAAGCTCTAATGTGAATGCTCCATAATATGGTGATGGGTTTCATACTACAATCTGACCTGGTTATCATTAGGCTGGCTTGCAGAAATCTTCATGGCAATTTGTTTGTTTTTTGAGGAGACAATTAATGTAATTTTCTTCATATTTTAAGAATGTTTCTTTTATTTTAACTGTGATATTGCAGCACAAGAGATCAGTCTGGAGTATCTCAGATAAGTAACCAGAATCTAACGCTCGGTGAGAAGGACTCAGTTAAATAGATCCACCATGTGTATTGGCACAGGCTGTCTTGGGATAAAACTATCTCTCATTTATTGCATACATAATGAAACGCAATTACTAACATTTTATACATATCGAATAGTGTGGTTTAATTGCTGGTGATAATAACTCTTGCTTTGAATCACTTTTAAGATAATTTTCCCGTTTAATGTATTGTCATGCGTACCGAGGTACAGTGAAAATCTTTTGTTGCGTGCTAACCATTCAGTGGAAAGACAAGACATGATAAGGGGATAATGTTTAGTGCAAGGTCATGTTTGAGGATATTATAATTAATTTAGATTCATTCCTGATTTAGTTTTGCATTTATGGTTTTGTGATCATCAGCCCATGGGACTCTAACCAACCAAGCAAGGGATCTCTTAGGTCATAAGAGATGGGCATAGAATGAGGCCATTCAGCCCATCAAGTCTCTCCGCCATTCAATCATGGCTGATCTATCTCTCCCTCTTAACTCCATTCTCCTGCCTTCTCCCCATAACCTCTGACACCTGTACTAATCAAGAATCTATCTGTCTCTGCCTTAAAAATATCTATTGACTTGGCCTCCACAGTCGTCTGTGGCAAAGAATTCCACAGATTCACCACCCTCTGACTAAACACATTTCTCCTCATCTCCTTCCTAAAAGATCATCCTTTAATTCTGAGGTTATGACCTCTAGTCCTGGACTCTCCCACTAGTGGAAACATCCTCTCCACATTCACTAAAACCTGCAAATTATCAGATTTGGAAGCTCACACTGAACATATTTTAATGACCCAGTGCTGCCATCATCTGGTGGCTTTACATTTACTCACTGACTCTCCCGATTCATAACAAATGTCCAGAGAATGCATCAATTCCAACCAATAAATTACATATAATGTTTAGTTACTTATTTTCCTTGAGTATTGCATGTTTCTATGCACTCTTGTTTCCCTATCCTGTATGACTATAGAGTGATACAGTGTGGAAACATGCCCTTCGACACAACTTGCTACCACCGGCCAACATGTCCCATCTACACTAGTCCCACCTGCCCGCGTTTGGTCCATATCCCTCCAAACCAGTCCCATCCATGTACCTGTCTAACTGTTTCTTAAAGGTTGGGATAGTCCCAGCCTCAACTACCGCCTCTGGCAGCTTGTTCCATTACACCCACCACCCTTTGTGTGAAAAAGTTACCCTTCAAATTCTTATTAAATCTGATAGGAATTCCTATTGTTGGTTATTATTAAGATCCTGGCCATGGGTTTGAGAGGGTTGACTGGTCCAGAGCCTCTTGATTCCTCATCAACTGTGTGGCAGGTTCTATAAACAACATTTAAAGGACATTTGGACAGGTACATGTATAGGAAAGGTTGGGTGAGATATGGGTCAAATGCTGGGCAGGTGGGACTAGCGTAAATGGGGCATCTTGCTTGGCATAGGCGAGGGTGGCACGGTGGTGCAGCGGTAGAGTTTCTTTTCTCCAGAGATGCTACCTGACCCGCTGAGTTACTCCAGCATTTTGTGTCTACCTTCGGTATAAACCAGCGTCTGCAGTTCCTTCCTCCACATTAAATCTGAACTAAATTGTGAATAGCCATAACCACATGCAATGAAAGGTAGACAGAAATGCTGGAGAAACTCAGAGGGTGAGGCAGCATCTATGGAGCAAAGGAATAGGTGACGTTTCGGGTCGACCCGAAACGTCACCTATTCCTTCCCTCCATAGATGCTACCTCACCCGCTGAGTTTCTCCAGCATTTTTGTCAACCTTCGATTTTTCCAGCATCTGCAGTTCTTTCTTAACCACATGCAAAGAATGCCGCTGTCAAAGAAGTGTACTTGTAAATGTAGGGCTGCTGGTAGTCCTAGCTTGTGCTCAGAGAACCCTGGGTTTGAGCTTTGACTGAACACTAATTTGTCAATCTTTTAAGTTCTGCTTCAAATCGCTAATTCTCATTGCTGGTCGTGCATTCTATTGATTTAAGAAACGCGCGTTCAGTCAATTGAAAAATATGCACAGTAATGAGCATAGCACGCTGTATCTGCATCCTTTTTCTCCGCAGAGGGTGAATTGACAGATACGGTCAGCAGCTGCCCTCGGTCAGGAACCTCGGACAGTCTGCCGCTAAATAACAAGCCGCACACGAAGAGCCCGACCTTGCGCTACAACCCTTTCAACAGCGAGAAGTCAGAATCTCCGCACACACCAGAAGGGAACACGGTGCAAAGCACTGATTCCAAGGCAGAGGAGAACACATCAGATGTTCAGGAATCCAGCGAGAATGCCACAGAGCTTGAAGTCATCAGGTCAGTTGTTAATGTCGTGTTAACAGGGGTGTCGCAGTGGCACAGCCGTTGAGTTGCTGCCTTACAGCGCCAGAGACCCGGGTTCCATCCTGACCACGGGTGCTGTCTGTAAGGAGTTTATACGTTCTCCCTGTGACTTGCGTGGATTTTCTCCAGGTGCTCCGCTTTCCTCCCACACCCCAAAGACGTGCAGGTTTCTCGATTAATTGGCTTCCGTTTATTAAAAAAAAACATTATCCCTAGTGTGTGGGATAGAATTAGTGTACGGGTGATCGCTAGTTAGCGAGGACTCAGTTGGGCTGAAACCCCTGTTTCCACGCTGTATCTCTAAACAAAACTACCTGCTGTTCCTTTGTATGACATGTAATGCAATATTGGGAGTTTCCTGAATTGAGTCACTGGGTGGTGTAATTACTCACTTGCACAAGTGAATGATATAGATTGCGGTTTCAACTCCACAGATTGGCAAAGAAGAAGAGAACGCCTAAGAAGAAGAGATCCAAGTCTGAGGAGCAAATACTCGATGTTAAAATGGCAGAGACACAGCCGCCAGGGGAGGAAGATGCAAAGATTGAGGATGGCCACACGTTGGAAACACAGGACGAGCAAGGCACAAAGTTGGGTGTGGAGGGAGTGACGAAGAGTCCTGGAGCTGAGGAGGACGGCAGCCCTGACGACGTGGTGTTGTTGGTGACTCGATGCGAGTCTGAGGCCGATGCTGCCCAGCCAGGTTTGCAGATCCCTCAGATGAAGGACACCTCCATGAGCAGCGTGGGGCATCCATTGAGCAAAGTGATGGAGCAGCTCAACGAGACCACTGATGCCACCAGCGCTTGGAGGTCAGAAGATGGTCACCCCGAGCGGCCCTTTCGGACTTGTGTCCCGGGCGAGGCCCCGGATGAAGCTCCACATGGCGACTATAGTGAACGGCTGCCACCTGCCATGGACTTCTACAGGTTTGCCCTCGAGAGTCCAAGCGCTGGTGCAGCAGGTAGCTGCAACTATGACCTTGCAGGGGAAGGCCAACCAGCAAATGTTCTTGGTGGCCATGAAACTGTTGGCGCAGAAACGTGCAAAGAAATCGTCCCCGACGCTGTAGCCGTGCTGGGGATCACGGAGGAAGCTGATGTCCCAGCCAGTCAGAGCTCTGAGAATGCAGAGACTATTCCACAGCCTGATAACCCATCTGATGATATAAATTCCAAGGAGGAGGAGACTGGTCTGGAACAGTTGGAAACACCAACCGAGGCCCCTGCAGATGCAGTAGAGAATAAGGCAGTGGAGAGAAATAGTCCCTCGGAGCTAACCCATCCAGCTGACTTCAGGTAAAGCACATTGCATTATTTAAATACATCTGTGCTTGATTGAAAATGCAGCTAATCTATAAAAGAGCAGAAGTATATGATTAATATTTGCCATTAGATGTTCATAAGTTCTAGGAGCAGAATTAGGCCATTCAGCTCAGCTCAAAATTACTCCGCCATTCAATCATGGCTGATCTATCTCTCCCTCTCAGCCTGGCTGGTCACTCTTGGCAGCCCCTCACACCATGAATAAAGAATCCTTCATTCATTCAAATGTATAGATTTGGAACTGAACAGAGTGAGCAAGCAATCTTCAATCTTCTTCCTCTTTGGTCTCCTGTGGTCGGGGGCAATCGAACCATTCGCAGTCGGGGGCGACCAAAGTTCCCGCAGCCGACGGTCGAAGCCCCCCGTCGGGGTGATCGAAACTCCCGTGGCATGGAGCTCCCGAGTCGGCCTCTTCTTACCAGAGACCGCGAGCTTTGTGATGTTAAAGTCCACAGGCCCCGCGGTTGGAGCTTCAATCCCCGGCAAAGGGATCGCAAGCTCCGCGATGGTAAAGTCCCGCATACTCCCGCGGCTTTGAGCGCCCGTCGGTCTCCCGGAAAGGCCGCCAACTCCACGATGCGAGGCCGCAGTGGGGACGGAGATACGATACGGAAAAAAATCGCATCTCCGTCGAGGTAAGAATGAAAAACACGTTTTCCCCCAACCCCCTCCATAGCTCGAGTACAGTTTTCCTGAATGTTAATAATCTATTGGAGTTGGTCAAGTTTTTATTGCTGACTTATCAGGATTGGAATGTTTTTTTTTTCCCCCAGGGTGGACAATAATCTGCTGCTTCTGCTGATGATCCATGTTTTCAGGGAGAATGAAGAACAGCTCTATAAGGTAATGGACCTGTGGCAACTCCATATTTGCTTTGTGTTTTAAACAGAGTTGATTCTCAGACTGGGGGGCCTGTAACAAGCCGTGTGCCACAGGGGTTGCTGCTGGGTCCACTGTTTTTCATTATTTATGTAAGCAATTTCAATGTAAATGTAGTTGGCATGGATGAGTTTGCAGGTGACACAAAAAGTGATGGTCTAGAGTGATACAGCGTGAAACAGGCCTTTCAGCCCAACTTGCCCACACCAACCAACATGTTCCATCTACACTAGTCCCACCTGCCTCTGTTTGGCCCATATTCCTCTTAACCTGTCCTATCCATGTACCTGTCCAAATGCTTCTTAAACGCTGTGATAGTACCTGCCACTGTTCAGCAAAACGATCGCTGAGCCTGCGCTTGGTCTCGATGCTCTGATGAAAGCCAAATTGCCCTGCTAACAAAAATGTTTTTAAACCTGGAAGGCTGCAAAAATGATTTACGGGGAGGTTACAAGTTTGAGTTGTAAGGAGAGGCTTGGTGAAATAGGACATCTTTTCCTTGGATTGCAGGAGGCCAGGGGGTGACCTTTATCGATCTTTATAAAATCAGGAATGGCACAGATATGGTGAATAGCCGCAGTCTTTCCCCACGGTGGGGGGGGCTAAAATTAAGGTGAGAGGGGAAAGATTTTAAATGGACCAGAAAGGTAATATTTCACACAGATTATGGTCCTTGCTTGGGACGAGATGCCAGAGGATGGAGTAGACATTTGGCCTGTGCATGGATAAGAAAGGTTTGGAGGGATGTGAGTTACATATGGGCAAATGGGAATGGCTATATTAGGCAACTTGGTTGGCTCAGACAACCTTTAGTCAGAGGGTAGTTGATCTGTGGAGCTCTTTGCCACAGAGGGCTGTGGAGGCCAAGTCAGTGGATATTTTTAAGGCAGAGATAGACAAATTCATGATTAGAACGGGTGTCAAGGGTTATGGGGAGAAGGCAGGAGAATGGGATTAGGAGGCAGAGATCAGCCATGATTGAATGGCGGAGTGGACTCAATCGGTCGAATGGCCTGATACAACTCCTATAACTTGTATCTTGTGACAAGTTGGAGCAAAGGACCTTTACATGCTGTATATATATCTCTTCTAATCAGAGTCGAGGACACGAGAGATGAACTAAAATAATGCTAATCTTATTAGTTCAGCAATAAATGTTAAGTTGATTATTAAATTGAGTTGTTGATCATTCTCTTTGGAACTACATGGAGCCATTCCAATACAGAGGCTCCACAGTTATGAATGACTTGATTTATGGAAATCGGAACGCTATTGGTTTAATTATGAGTAGCGTTAGGGTGATTATTCGATGTAACGAAAGAGATAGAACAAGTTTATGTCGAGCGATAGATATGGGTTACTGTTAAAAAAAGTGCGTTTCTGACTTCAAGAGAAATTAGCTTGGGGACTGCTCTCAGGAGCGGCTCCATTGTGTACCCTGGGACAACCTGTACAGCTGTTTCCCTCTTATCTCCTTATTAACTTCTCTTCTCAGATGATGCAGATGTGGACAGGTCATATGGAAGGCAACCTCCAGTTGCTCTATGTCCTGCTGACCGATTGTTATATCTACCTGTTGCGAAAAGGTAAATATATATTTGTTATATATATATATGTGAAACTAATCTTTAGGCTTTAGAGATATAGCATGGAAACAGACCCTTCGGCCCTCTGAGCCAGCACTGGCCAGTCATCACCCCTTACCCTAACCTATACACAGTAGGGGCAACCTTACAACTTACTGAAACCAATTAACCTACGAACCTGTACGTCTTTGGAGTGTGGGAGGGAACCTGGAGTAAACCCGTAGGATTACAGGGAGAACGTACAGACAGCACCTATAGTCGGGATCGAACTCGGGTCTCTGGCGCTGTGAGGCAGCAACTCTACTGCTGCGCCAGTCAGGTCAGTAGGGGAAAATGTAAGTGGTGAAATCAGCATTTTCCACGGAAATCCTAATAGGTGAGATGTCTGATGAGGAAATGGGGAAAGTAAATGAAGTTTAATCTTACACATAGTTGTTTGCGAGTTGATAGGGTGCAGCTCGAGAGATTGGATGGAGTGCAGTGCCTATGTGTGACTCAAGCTTTTGTTGTGTACAGGAGCTGCAGACAAACCCTATGCAGTGGAAGATGCCGTCTCCTACAATGAGCTTGATTATGTTTCGGTGAGTTGTGCTTTTAAAACGGAGCTCTTCCTCTCGATATCCCAGCGGGTATCATCTATGCCCACATGGTTTTGCAAAATAATAAGCTATGTGCCGGGGGTCGGGGGTTATGGGAAGAAGGCAGCAGAATGGGATTGAGAGAGCAAGATAGATCAGCCACAATTGAATGGCAGAGGAGACTTGATGGGCTGAATGGCCTCATTCTGCTCCTACCACTTATGAATATATGTGATAGGGGTAGCTCTGCGGGTCAGGCAGCATCTGGAGAACACGGATGGTTTGTGTGGGGGGGGGAGGGGGGAGATAGAAAGCTGGAAGGGATGAGGGGAAGGTCAAAGCCTGGCGAGATATAGGTGAGGGGTTAGAGTATGAGAGGCAGATGGTTGGACAAAACGCAGAGATGAGAAGACAAAAAGTGTGAGATAAGGATAGATGCGAATTGTGAAGCCAGAGGAAGGAATGTAAGTATACAAGGTGGAAGGGGAGGGGGAGAGGAGAAATGGTGCATGTCCAAATGGGGCACAGGAAAGAGGGTGGAAGGGGAGGGGGGTTTGTGAGTTAGTTATGTAAAATTGGAGTAGTCCATGTTGCCCATGTGGAATATGAGGTGCCCCAATTTGCATGTGTCCTCAGTATGGCAATGGAGGAGGCCCAGGACAGAGTCGGGCTGAGAATGGGAAGGGGCGTTAAAATCGTTAGCAACTGGGAGATCCAGTAGGCCTTTCATTCGGTCGATCTAGCCATCTTTGCCCGGCCTACTGAGTTACTCCAGCACTTTGTTTCTTTTCATTTTGTAAACCAGCATCTGCAGTTGCTTGTTTATCCATGTGGATTGGGTTGGGGCAAAGTTTGCCAGGATGCTGTGCCACCTGCTGTTGGTCGTGTTGAGAGATACAGCGTGGGAACAGGCCCTTCGAACCACCGAGTCCACGCCAGCACTAGATCATCCTTGCACTAGTTCCATGTTCTCCCCGTTTTCCATCCTGCGCACCAGGGACAATTTACAGAAGCCAATTAACCGACAAACCTGCAGTCTTTGCAATGTGGGAGGAAACCAGAGCACCCGGAGAAAACACACACGCTCACAGGGAGGACGTGCAAACTCCGTACAGACAGCACCAGAGGCCAAGATCAAACCTGGCTCTCTGACGCTGTAAGGCAGCAGCTCTGCCACTGTGTCACTGTGCCATTCTGAAACATAGTTTACAAACAGTATCTTCACTGCCTCTCCCATCGCAAAATAAATGTTTGTGACCATTTAAGCAATTTTAAAAGTTGGGCAGTATAGTAGTTAGTCTGAAGATAGACACAAAAAGCCGGAGTAACTCAGCGAGACAGGCAGCATCTCTGGAGAGAAGGAATGGGTGGCGTTTCGGGTCGAGACCCTTCGTCGGACCCGGTCTTGACTTGAAACGTCACCTATTCCCTCTCTCCAGAGATGCTACCTGTCCCGCTGAGTTTCTCCAGCATTTTTGTGTCTACCTTCGATTTAAAGCAACATCTGCAGTTCTTTACTCTGACCTTTGTCATAACGTGCATTTTTCATTGGTCTGCTCTTGTTGTCTAAGGTGGGGCTGAGCCAACAGACCGTGCAGCTTGTGTGCACCAACCGCAGGAGGCAGTTCCTGCTGGACACAGCTGATGAATCTCTAACTGAGTAAGTTCAGGTTGTTGATGATCTTGGGGCAGCACAGTCTGGCCTGACTGGCATGGTCATCCATGGCACAAGCGCACCATCAAGACCTTTTGATAGTCTTGTATTCTTTCATTTGAGTCTGAAGAAGGGTCCGGTCACCTATACATGTTCTCTGGAGATGTTGTCTGTCCCGCCGAGTTACTCCAGCACTCGGAAAAACCAGCATCTGCAGTTCCTTGTTTCTGGAGAGTCATAGTCATGCAGCGTGGAAACAGCCCTTTCAACCCAACTTGCTGACTCCAACCAACATGATCCATCTACACTAGTCCCACCTGCCTGCGTTTGACCCATATCCCTCTAAACCTGCCCATATCCATGTTTACCTGTCTAAATGTTTATTAAAAGTTGCGATAGTCCCTGCCTCAACTACCTGCTCCGGGGGTCCAGGAAAGAGCGTTCACGTCGTGGCCCTGCTTCCACCAATCCTTCCACCACCACACACAAGAAATGACAAGACAGACACCATTGTATGCAGATGCTGAGAAGTATGTTCAGCTCTGCTGTATCTAAAAGGTACAAGAGAGTTTATTGTCATGTGTCCCAGATAGGACAATGAAATTCTTGCTTTGCATCAGCACAACAATCTCTAAACTAAACTAATGGTATCAGTAGCGAGATTAAACTCCACTTGTCATGTTGCAAGCTTGTATCTGCAACTGTAGAGCTCTTGGTCCTGCTTCAGTCAGAAAGTTTTATTTCCTCACCGTTTATCCAGTGCCTTGTTTCTTGTGTGCAGGTTTTTCCTCACTGCTTTGAGATCGGCCATGATCAAGGGCTGCAGAGAGCCGCCCTATCCCAGCATCCTTATGGATGCCACCATGCAGAAGCTGGCACTGACTAAATTTATGGCCCAGGAATCGAGATGCGAGGTAATGTGGTAATCACGCTGGGTGTTGCTGTGTAGATGGTCTCAGGTTGTCTTTCTGTTTGCAAACTGATAATGTATGTGTTCTGTTAAATCACTTCATGTAGAAATAAGCTGCACTGGGCACCAGCTCCAATGATCTGCAAGGAGGTGGGAGAGCATAGAGTCCTACAGCATGTAAACAGGCCCACCGGACCAACACACCGACCAACATGTCCTATCTACACAAGTCCCACCTGCCTGCATTTGCCCCATCTCCTTCTAAACCTGTCCTATCCATGTACCAGTCTAAACGTTTCTTAAATGTTGCGATAGTACCTGCCTCAACTACCTCCTTCGACAGCTCGTTTCACATGCCCACCACCCTCTGTGTGAAAACATTACCCCTCGGGTTCCTATTAAAACTTTCACCCATCCCCTTAAACCTATACCCTCTGGTTCTATATTCCCCTACTCTGAGCAAGAGACTCTGTGCATTTACCCAATCTATTCCTCTCATGGTTTTGTACACTCGTACGATCACCCCTCATCCTCCTCCTCTCCAAGGAATAGAGTCCTTGCCTGCTCTACCGCTCCCTGTATAACTCAGGCCTTTGAGACGTGGCAACATCCTCATAAATATTCTCCGCTCCCTTCAAAGCTTGACGACACAGGACAATGAACGAGAATTCGGAGAAGAATGCAGGGTATTGTTTGCAACTCGGGAGCTTAGCAAGTTGCAAATTGTGGAATTCATTGCCACAGAAGGCTGAGGAGGCCAAGTCAATGGATATTTTTAAAAGCAGGGATGGGTAGATTCTTGACTAGTGCAGGTGTCGTGGGTTATGGGGAGAAGGCAGGAGAATGGGGTTGAGAGGGAAAGTTAGATCAGCCAGGAATGAATGAATGGCTGTAGACTTGATGGGTCAAATGGCCTAATTCTGCCCCTAACACTTATGAACATAAATAGCTGGAACTGTGGAGTGAAGGAAAAGTATTCAGAAAGTTAAATAAAATGTCATTCATTGCATGTGCCTGTTTTGTAACAGTGTTCCAGCTGTTGCTGTACCTAATTCTGGTGGGTATGTTTGCAGGTACCTGATGTCACCATCCACCTATACAGTTTGATTCACTGGGAAGATCCCATGGATGTCACAGCCGGCCCTCAGAAGAACCTGTACTTAACGATTGCCAACGCAGTTACTAAAGAAGGAATCCTGCATTACAAGGCTGGTACCAGCTACCTGGGTTCCCCAATCTGGAAGCCTTCTTATGTAGTGCTCAGGTACTGTGGCACAGTCATAGTTTAGTTTAGTTTAGAGATACAGCACGGAAACAGGCCCATCGGGTCGGTGCTGACCAGCGGTCCCCGTACTGTCCTCTTGACTCTGCATTTAACTTAGAAGTCCATGTACAGTTTTTCTTGGAGTTGAGGGCCTTCAAACTATACATATGCAGCAAGGCGTTTTGGAGGCATTCAGTGTAGGTAGGAACTGCAGATGCTGGTTTACACCGAAGATAGACACAAAATGCTGGAGTAACTCAGCAGTACAGGCAGCATCTCTGGAGCGAAGGAATAGGTGAAGTGTCGGGTTGTGAGCCCCTTCTTCACGCTCGGGGACAGGGTCTGAAAAGGGGTCTCGGCCCAAAACGTCACCTGTTCCTTTTCTCTAGAGATGCTGCCTGACCCGCTGAGTTACTCCAGCGTTTTGTGTCTATCATTGTTAACGGGTCAGCCTGCACATTACTTTCCAGCAGTGCTTTTGTTATGGACTCTAAAAGTAGAAAACGTTTTAAATTTATATGAATTGCCTACATGTTGTTCTTTGAGAAAGCATTGTGTACATTGTTCTTGCATCTTAATAATGTTCTTTACCAAGGCTGCACCTCAATTGCCGTCATTCTCATGGCCACATTTAGTTGTAAGTTGCAGCTGAGGTGAGCAATTACAACTCTCCACCAACATGCTGACATAAGAAGAAAAATGTGAATACTCCGACACAAAATAATGTTATTTGTACTAATTCCAATTCTCAATGTGGAATGAAATATTAATTTTGTGTTTGTTGAAATTTTCAATGTGACGAGATTGCCATGGGAAAGATTTAGTTTAGTTTAGAGATATGATGTGGAAACAGGCCCTTCGACCCATCGAGTCCGTGCCGACCAGCGGTTCCCGTTGCACTATCCCACACGACACACTAAAGACAATTTCCATTTTTTACCAAAACCAATTAACCTACAAACCTGCACGTCTTGTACAGTGGAGAAACAGGCCCTTCGGCCCACTGAGTCCGTGCCGACCACAATCCCTGCACATTAACACTACCCTACACACACCAGAGACAATTTACATTTATACCAAGCCAATTAACCTACAAACCTGCACACCTTTGGAGTGTGGGAGGAAACCAGAGCACCTGGGGAAAACCCACGCAGGTCACGGGGAGAACGTACAAACTCCGTACAGACAGCACCCATAGTCAGGATCAAACCCGGGTCTCTGGTGCTGTGAGGCAGCGACTCTACCGCTGCGCCACCGTGACGCCTTTAGATGTTGTAAGTGGCTCACCCCTCAGTCAGCACTTGTGTATTGTAGTGTTGAAGCTGGTTCCCAGTCAGTGGGGTTATATTTATGAGGTGTTTTGTTTGTTGCAGCAATGGTGTCCTCTATCAGTATCCCGACAGGATCGATGTAATGCCACTCCTGTCCGTGAACCTGGCGTAAGTAAACGCATGGAGACTAACGTGTGTGTTCCTGTCTTTCAACCTCTGCTGCCTGGGCTATTAAAGACATTCCTGCATCTGAAAGAGCAGTCCCACAGAATGGGAAATCCTCGGCCACATTCCCAATCAGCACCAACGGGCCTCCGCATGGATTGTGTAGGAGGGAACTGCAGATGCTGGTTTACAGCGAAGATAGACACCAAATGCTGGAGTAGCTCAGCGGGACAGGCAGCATCTCTGGAGAGAAGGAATAGGTGACGTTTCGGGTCGAGACCCTTCTTCAGACTGAGATTCGGGAGAGTGAAACGAGAGATGAAACGGTGCATAGAACAAATGAATGAAAGATGTGCAAACGGACAAGTCAAAGCCTGCAACAATGAACAAGGATAGGTGGAGTCAGAATCATATAGTGTGAAAACAGGCCCTTCGGCCCAACTTGCCCACACTGGCCACAATGTTCCATCAAGTTAGTCCCACCTGCCTGCACATATGCCTCGACACGTGTCTTATCAATGTACCTGTCGACATTTTTCTTAAATAGGACCTACCTCAACTACCTCCTCCGGCAGCTCGTTCCATACACCCACCATCCTGTGTGTGAAAAGTTACCCCTCAGATTCCTATTCTGTTTATTGATTCCCCTACCCTGGGCCAGAGACTTTGTGTGTCTATTTGATCTATTCCTCTCATGATTTGTTGACCTGTATAAGGTCCCCCATCATCCTCCTGTGGCCCCAAGGAATAGAGTCCCAACCCTCTCAACCTCTCCCTGTAGCTCAGGCCCTCGCGTTGGCAACATCCTCATGAATCTTCTCTCTACCCTTTCCAGCTTGATTGAGCTGAGATGGCCAGAGATTTATAAGAGTTGTGGCGTTAAGATACATGGTTGAAGCAGGGTCTGAAGAAGGGTCTTGACCTGAAATGTCAGCCATTCCTTCTATCCCGAAATGCGGCTTGTCCCGATTTACTCCAGCATTTTGTATCTATTTAGTTGAAGCCAAGATGTTTATCCATTGTGATTCAGTAGAATGGTGGAACTAACTGTATATCCTCAAGAGCTGACTCGTACCTGATAGATCTGCTGTGGTTTATATTGTAGTGGAGAACAGTGCGGAGGTTGCAGAAGGTCCAGCACGACGGAACGACCCCACACCTTCCAGGTGATCCTGACGGAGAAGCTGGCTTTGGAGCTGAGCGCTGAGAATGAGGACGAGATGGCCGACTGGATGCAGCACCTTTGTCAGGCCGTGTCCAAAGGGGTACGTCAACATAAATGTCATAAGGGGATAGGAGTAGAATTCGGCCATTCGGCCCATCGAGTCCACTCTGCCATTCAATCATGGCTGATCTATCTCTCCCTCCTAACCCCATTCTCCTGCCATCTCCCCATAACCTCTGCCACCTATACTTATCTATCTCTGCCTTGGAGGAGTGCTCCCACGTAGGAGCGAGCTGTGTGGGGCGGGACCGGGAGGAGTGTAACCCTGCGGGGGGGGGGGTGGGGGGGCGGGAGGAGTGTAACCCTGACGGGGGGGGACGGGGGGTGTAACCTGGGGGGGGGGGGGGGGGGGTGACCGGGAGGAGTGTAACCCTGACAGGTGGGGGGGGGGAAACGGGAGGAGCGTAACCCTGACGGGGGGGGAGGGGACCGGGAGGAGTGTAACCCTGACAGGTGTAACCGGGGAGGAGTGTAACCCTGGGGGGGGGGGGGAGGAGTGAACCCTGACAGGTGGGGGGGTGACCGGGAGGAGGCGTAACCCTGACGGGGGGGGGGGGGGGGGGGGGGGGGGGAAGGTGTGGGGGGGGGGGGGGGGGGGGGGGGGGGGGGGGACCGGGAGGAGTGTAACCCTGATGGGGCGGGGGGGGGGGACCCGGGAGGAGTGTAAACCTGACGGGGGGGGGGGGGGGGGGGGGGACCGGGAGGAGCGTAACCCTGACGGGGGGGTACTCCTGGAGCCGTACTCCTTCTGGTCAGCTGTGTGGTTTCAGTGTGCTGATGGTTGTGTTGACAGATGGTGCCGCAAGGTGTTGCCCACTCTCCGTGCATCCCCTGCTGCCTGGTTGTGAGTGACAGCATGATCCTCACCTGCCACGAGGACTCGCAGACCAACTTCTTCCGGTTACTGGGCAGCGCTGAGCTAACGAGTGTGAGCAGCGTCTCCATTGCCCCCAGCAGAGAGTACTGTCTGCTGGTAAGTAAGACTCTCGCACTCGATGCCTAATCTTTATTGAAGCTGTCCTCCGGCACTTGATATTTTGCTGCTGAGCTGCTGAAGATGGTCAATGTTTTTGGCATATGGTTCCTTTAGTATCCTCTGCCCACTGTGTGGAGAGTCTTCTTATCGAGTCCACATCACAAGATTAGAAATTGTTCAGCTAGAGGTGAACACACTTCTCGGCATCAGCTCACAATGGCGTCTTGTGCTTCTAGTGGGTGGTGGTGGAAACAGGGCTGCGATGTGAACGCTCTTTCCTTGGCCCCACTGTGATACTGAAGCACGTTCCATGATACTGTGATGTTTGCTTTGTTTTGCGTAAAACCCGGTTAAATCATGTAGCAGATTTAGCCGGGGCAGTACCCGTGTCGTCACGTTTTGCCGCTGGCAAAATTACCACAATCCACCAAACAGTCGTATCTACATCCTGCTGCCGCACATGGCAGCAACCTCCACCACACCCTGGATCATAGTCATACGGTGTGGAAACGAGCCTTTCAGCCCCACCTGGCCTTGCCGACCCACTGGCATTTGGCCCGTTGTTTCCGAAACATTTCCTATCCATGTACCTGTGCAAGATTTAACATCTTGTTTATTATCTGTAACAGTCTGTGTTATTCTCATTCTAACATTGCCTGCAATTGAAAGGGTTTGTTGATGGCTGTTTTGGGGCCTTGCCTTGTGATGCATCAACTTCACTCACTGTGTTGTGTTGTAGGAGCTGTCTGATGACCAGGAGACACTGCCCTGGTTCCTGTACTTTAGCTGTGCTGAGGAGTTGCAACGTTTTCTGGCGGCGCTAAAGGGTGCGTGGAGGAAGATCTACAAGGTGGGCTAGAGATACATAAGGTACCCATTTGCACCTTGTGTCTGTGTAACTGCGAGTGTCCTCGAACACAGAACAGGCCCTTCAGCCCACAATGTCCATGCCACACATGATGCCAAGTTAAACTAATCTCCTCTGCCTGCACGTGATCCATTTCCCTCCAATACCTGCCTGCCTAAAACACCGTTATCATCCAACTTCACAAGTCATTTCTCTTTCTGTAGTGATGAACATTAAAACATCTTCCTGAATTCCGTCTGACGACGGCATGTTAACACATCATGTGCTGAACTATTAATAACAGTTTAGTTTAGAGACACAGCGCGGAAACGGGCCCTTTGGTGCACTGAAGATAGACACAAAAAGCTGGAGTAACTCAGCGGGACAGGCAGCATCTCTGGAAAGAAAGAATGGGTGACGTTTCGGGTCGAGGCCTTTGGTCCACTGGGTCCACGCCGACCAATGATCACCCCATAAACTAACGCTATCCTACACGCCAGGGAAAATTTACAATGTTCATCGAAGCCAATTAACCTGCTGGTTTGGAGGGTGGGAGGAAACCAGAACGTCCAGAGAAAATTCACGTGCTCACAGGGAGGATGTACAGACAGCACCCGTAGTCAGCATCAACGTGGGTCTATGGCATTGTCAGGCACCAACTCTACCTCTGCATCACCGTGCCGCCCCTATTCATTGTTGTGATGAATTAGCAGCTGATCTCTGCCAGGGTCATTGTTGGGGGTCTTGTGGGCTTGGAGGGTTATAGTTGGCCAAAGTTCTTGCTGTGATTGCTCCTCCAGTAGCTACAGCATGCACGTATGAGTGTAGAAGTGGGCAGAGGCAGCATGGAGAGGGTAGACAGTCAGAACCTTTACCCATGGGTGGAGATGTCCAACACTAGAGGGCGTAGCTATAAGGTGAGAGGGGGAAGTTTAATGGAGATACGCATGGCAAATGTTATTTTTACCCAGAGTGCAGTGGGGCCCTGTAACGCATTGCCAGGGGGGTGGTGGTGGAGGCAGATACGATAGTGGTGTTTTAAGAGGCTTGTAGATAGGCACATGGAAGTGCAGGGAATTCTGCTCCTAGGACTTGTAAGTGTCGGAGAAACGTAACGTGCCAGGCAGAATCTGTGGGGGTGTGGGGGGGTTGGGCAGGCGACGTTTCAGGTTGGGACCGTTCTTCAGACTCTCCCTAGTGAACGTTGTTGGTGAGCCTCCGATTCATGCAGAATCTTGTCTTTAGGTTGACCTGCCGCAGAAGCCGCTGCAGGACCCTTGCATTCGCAACAAATGCGACGATGCGGTCACGCTCATCCGCAGCACATGGCAGCGGAGCGACAGTCTGTCCCGAGGGCGGGGAGAGCGAGACCCGTGGTGTTGAGGGCGCTGGACGCCTGCTGCACGGTCTGACGACGCTGCACGCAACAACGCACACACCGCTGCAGGAGTGAAGACCACACCCGAGAGTGTGTCGGGAATGCGACCAGTCCAACTCCACAGGAAGCCAACCTCTGAACAAACCCACCCGTGGGCTTGGAGGGAACGCCTCGACCATGGCGATAATTGGAAAAGATTGAGGAAATTCTAACTTGCCCACTGAGCTGGCCGACAGGTGTGACACAGCAGATCTCGATCATTTTGGTTTCACCGTTGCACCATATTCAATGAATATCCTTCCCCTTCAACCTGTATTCTTAGTGCATCGAGTGTCTGCTGTGTAAGAATATCCATGAAGAGGCGTTTGAGCGAAACTGAAGGGACCAAGACTGAGGAAGCACAGGGAAAACAAAGTATAAAGTGCTCCTTGTGTTTTGATGAAAGACACATCTGCATTTGTGGTGTGGTGCCACATGTCTCTGCCAACTGTCACAGCTGTAACATTTGGTTTATTGGGAGCCAGGAGCGGTCTGGAAGAACTGGATATTGTCATCTGAAGCATGAACCCCCGCATGGAGAACTTTAGGAGATAACTTTTATAGGCAAACTTTTATTCGTATAGTTATTATTCAGATTCGACTGCACATCAGCCACTTTTCTATGGCACTTATTCATGTTTAATCTCAAAGTTGGTTTGGGTTATAAATAACCCCAATGTCAGCGTCTATGGTAGCCCCATTATGGTGTCTGTCCGTCAGACTCACCTGGAGAATCATGCACAAGAGATTTTGAGACAATGGGGATCGTGGGGACTACAAGAGCTGCCTTTGTATCTTGGTGATGTAAATACAGTGCATCCCTTCCCTTCAAACTGCAGGGCGTAACACCTAACCATGACAATTAAATGCAAGTCTACGATCAGACATTGACATACTGGGCACACCATCACAGATTTGTCACTGCGCATCATCACCCTCAGACTGAAAGACATTTTACTGCACAGTCACTCGAGAGAGAAAAAAAAAAAGCCGGATTTTCCCTTTGTATGAAATATGGTACGTAAGAAAAGACCAGCTGTCTAAGTCTGCGAATGGAAGAAATATAAACATGCACATGCTGGAAAACTGAAGTAAAAGAACAAGATGCTGGAAATACTCAGCAGGTCAGAGAACGTCTCGAGAGAGAGAAGAGTAACGATAATTTTTCCAGTCAATGGCTTTTCATCAAATTGAGACGTCAATGGCCCCACCCGCTGAGCATTGCCAGCATCTTTGCTTCGTTGAAGAGTTGATGATGTGTAACTTGAGGGCGAGTTCTGCAGTTGATTCCACAGCTTTTTGTAAATAATTCAGTCAACTGAAGTTGTATTTCTGATCTGGAAGCTATCATCATGCCTGCCCACACGATCCGAGGGGTGGAACAGTGCACAGCGGTAGAGTTGCTGCCTCACAGCGCCAGGGACCAAGGTTGTCGATGTCCTCACGTACAGAACCCAGCCTGGGTCAGCCTTCCGGTCAATCCGTATCCTGGCAGAGACTTAATTCATATTGCTGATCTCTTGTTTCTTATCTCTCCAATGCCCCTCATCAGATACGTTAGTATAGGATGAGCAAAATCTCAGCCATTTGAAAAGTCTGATATTATTTATGTTTAGTACAATATTTATTAAGGGACTTGTCCCAATTACGTGATTTTTTTTTCGGCGACTTGCCGGCACCTGTCATAGTCACAGCGGCTACTCACGAAAATGTTCAACGTGTTGAAAATCCAGCGGGGACCAGAAAAGGGTGCGACTCTTTGGGCGACTACGTGAGTAGTCGCCCAAAGAGTTGCACCTTTTTCTGGTCGCCGCTGGGTTTTCAACACGTTGTAAATTTTCGGCCACCTGCTGCGACTGCGACGGGTGCTGGCAAGTCGCTGGAAAAAATTGCGTAATTGGGACAAGGCCCTTAACAGAACCGCTTAGACGCGACAAGTGATTATTGCTGATATGGAAAGGTCGTCTGATTAGCTGTGGCCAAAATGGCAAAGACTGATCAGCCCATAACGTGCGTGGTGGCGATCATGGTAGACGCGGGTCTTTGTGTGAAACAGCTTGTTACACCGTGCCCCAGAGTTGGTGCCTATGGGAACAGTACATGGGTAAACTCATGATTGCAGCCAGTTTTAAATACAGGCTGCGGTTTCAGTCTTTGTGTGAACATGTGGAATTACGGAGAAAGTTACTGTGTGATGGCAGATTCAGCAGATATTTCTGAATAGACCTATAAAACAGGTTGTGTAGGAAGGAACTGCAGGTGCAGGCTTAAACCAAAGATAGACACAAAAAGCTGGAGTATCTCAGCGGGTCAGGCAGCATCTCTGGAGAGAAGGAATAGACGATGTTTTGGGTCAAGACCCTTCTTCGGACAGAGTCCGGAGAAGGGTCTCGACCTTAAACGTCACCTATTCCTTTTCTCCAGAGATGCTGTTTGACCCGCTGAGATACTCCAGCTTTTTGTGTCCATCTATAGAACAGGTTGAATGACTTCCAGTTATATCTGTGCTTGCGTTACGCCATAACTCAGTGTCTCAAGTTATTCCCCTTAATGTCCACCTGTGTGTTTGAGCCTTGCTGTTCCACTACTGTTCATAATGCTGGCATGAACAATTTTACTTCAGGCAATGTCTCCATCATCGTTCCTCTTGACTGAACGGAATCACATGACATGCATTCAGACACCTCTAGACATGATGAGCTAAACCTCGATCAGGGCGGCTGGACTTTGACTGTTAATAACAATGACTAAAAGACAATGTTGTGACAATTTACAAACCAGCCAATTACTAAATGCCACAGAGAGCAACAAATGTGTGCAACAGAATCCTTAAAAATAACGGCAAATAATGCCATTTTTAGCAAATTCCTCAATGAGAGCTAGTTTTGATGGAGTTTTGCATACTTTGCCATTGGACGGATGGAGGGGTTACAGATACTAGAGGTGCGAGTGTCAGAGGCTGCAAGAACAGAAGTAATCCAGTTTTTCCTGGATTCATGAATGTGCTGCTTGGTGTGTGTATTTATTTATTAAAATCACTTTTGCCTTGTTGGGGTGGGGGGAGAGCTACGCGTCTCTTTGCTACCCCCTGATGGTACATTGTAGAAACTGCAAGAGAAGTGGCCCATCCCAATAAAATGATGTCTTCCCAGGAGTGTTAAAATGCTGACTCTGCAAAATTCTCCAGCCGTTAGTTTATTTCCACAAACAATGGGAGTTTGAGTGCATTGCCAGAGTTTACTTTCAGCTACGTGGCTTCATTGTTGAATGTAATGATCGGAGGAAGGACAGCCAGTGATTTGGGATGGGACCCAGTGCTAAAGCAGGGTGTGAGCTTTCATTACATGCATGTGCAGTTATGTGGATGTTCTTCAGATACAGCGTTGACTACATTTTTTGGCCAAACCCCAGAATCTCAGGAATTTTGTCGACCGCTAAGTTGCGTAGAAGTAAATTGGCGGATGTGTTGACCCCTGACCCCAAACATCTTCTCAGGTGCATGACGTTAATCAGGCGGAAGGGCGTTCTCGTGAACTGAATACTTTATTCAACACCAGCAGAGGAGTCTTGCTGCTCACTTTTCTCATCGCATTTTGTGGGACTCTGTCATAGGAAAATTAGTTCCAAAGCACTTATTTTTCCTGAACCTTGCTTGAGCTGTCCTGAGGATAAGAGAATAAATGCAATTTATTTATTCATGCTTTGAGGAGAGAAAGGGAGAGATTGCCAGACACATGGATGGTGTGATTAAAGATGTGAAGAGTTTTGAGTTTAAAATGAAAGTACTTGTGGAATAGGGAGGAAGCTAATATTCTATAACGCACGCCTACTTGCCTTGCCTTGTCTCCAATTATCTTCTAGAAATATAAGCTCATTGCAAAAGTAATTTAGCCCCAAAATGTGTATGAAGGAACTGCAGTTGCTGGTTTACACCGAAGATGGATCCAAAATGATGGAGTAACTCAGCGGGTCAGACAGCAACACTGGAGAGAAGGAATAGGTGACGTTTCTGAAGCAGGAAGGGTCTCGGCTTGAAACATCACCTATTCCTTTTCTCCAAAGATGCTGTCTGACCCACTGAGTTACTCCAGCTTTTTGTGTCAGCCTTGGGTCTAAAATGTGTTGGGTTCACCAAGTTGTTCATCTGGTGTTAGATATTAATTGTTCTGGTTTCATCTGGTGTTCCCATAGCAGTGAGGTTGAGTTTAGACCCAATGAACAAAGCTGAGGTCTGTGGTGGAGCATGAGAGACCAGTTAGTACGCCATACACTCGATGAAATGTGTGCGGTGTGGCGTACGAGATATTTGTAACGTTGGCTGAATTCCTTTGTAACCTTTGGCCCATCCCCTCGTGCACTGATGGTTCCTCCTTTTCAATGAGTGTGGGAAGGAACTGCAGATGCTGGTTTACAACGAAGATGGTCACAAAATGCTGGAGTAACTCAGCAGGACAGGCAGCATCTCATGAGTCTGAAGGGTCTCGACCCGAAATGTTACCTAATCCGTTTCTCCAGGGATGCAGCTTGACCCGCTGAGTTACTCCGGCATTTTGTGTCTATCTGCTTTTCGTTGAAGTGTAAAGGGCCTGTTCCACTTATGCAATTTTTTTTCGGCACCCGTCATAGTCGCAGCAGGTCGCCGAACATTTTCAACATGTTGAAAATCCAGCGGAGACCAGAAAAAGGTACGACTCTTTGGGCGACTACTGACGACCGGGAGAAGTCCCAAAGAGTCGTACCTTTTTCTGGTCACCGCTGGATTTTCAACATGTTGAAAATTTTCGGCCACCTGCTGCGACTATGACGGGTGCCGGCAAGTCGCCGAAAAAAATCACGTAAGTGGGACAGGGCCTTTAGCATCTCAATGGGGTTTTGCAGGCTTCGTTAGAATGTAAATAACTGATTGTAGGAGTGAAAATAACTCCATGGTTTATGGTCCATGGTGGCCTCTGTAGTAGGGTGTAAAACACATAGAATTATTAATGCATCGCAGCGTAGATTTGTTTTCTGAAACCATGGGAAGAGGAAGATGAGATGGCAATCTTGAAATATTTCCAAGTGCTTTTTAAAAAGGGAGTTGTTATTCAAAGTGGTTTGGTGTTGCCATGTATCTACCTGGTTCTGTTTTGATGCCAGTGGATAGTTAATTAGTGTTCTATTAGAGGGAGCCGTATACTGATATATTCTCGGTTAACCCTCGTCTTTCATCAAGGTGCACAGCTAATCGTGGGAATTTTTTTTCGACGCTGAACTTGGGATAAGGCACCGTGTGTAGGAAGGAACTGCAGATGCTGGTTTAAACCGAAGACAGACACAAAGTGCTGGAGTTGCTCAGCGGGACAGGCAGCATCTCTGGAGAGAAGGAATGGGTGACGTTTTCGGGTCGAGACCCATCTTCAGACCCTGAGAAGGGTCTCGTCCCGAAACGTCACCCATTCCTTCTCCCCAGAGATACTGCCTGACCCGCTGAGTTACTCCAGCAGTTTGTGTCCATCTTCAGGATAAGGCACTTTTCGGAATCTTCCTGAGTTGATCTCAGTCTGGTTTCCTTACTGCTTTATAGCGAGCATGTTTGGCTGTGTGACTTGAGGTGTACTGAGGTTCGAAGCTTCCCATCGACCAGATAACGGGCTCGTTCTGCATTGTATAGAAGTGAGACACTTTCTACTGAGCGCTGTATAGTGTTTACAGCAAAATAAAGCACTAGTTACCCCGCAGATAAGCTACTCTATATTTAATCAAACAAGCTATGTAACATTATTTACATTAGAATTTTTTTTTTTTTGCAAACACCTTTTAAACCAGGGATGACTGATAATTCTGCATTTGCTGTGACATTCAATATTGAGAGATATTGCCAATCAAACCACAATTAATAGCTGTCGGCTTCTCTCCGGATCTGTGCAATACAATTGTGGTGAAGTGGGACACAGTTGTAGGATGGAGATTGCTGGTTTGTGAATAGTAGGGAAATGTTGAATAAATCATGTTCGAGAATATTGATTTGTCTTTCCAAAGAACATTGGACGTAGCAAATTATCTTTTGCTATCTAATCCGTAAAGCACTTAAAAATGGAAATGCCAATTGAAATCTAGAATAAACTCATTAAGTCAAATTAAATTTGTGAAGCATAACGTGCATACTGCCAAGCTTAAGTTTGTGATTTTCACATTTGGATTTTTTTTTAATGCCTGCCTATGAGACTGCAAAATCATCCAAATGATTTCAGGACTAAATGTGTCCATTACCAAGCTGACACAAGTTTGCAGTGACAGGTAAATGTGACGGCCTGGGTTTAATATTCTGTTGCTGCATCACTCGATTGTATCATGATTGGTGCAGAGTGACGTGGGCAGATTGTCTATTGTTCACTAATATTGAATGTTACAATGCTTGCTTAATTAAGGCATAAGTAAACTACAGGTTTTTTTTAAAAAGGAGAAATATCACTACTTACAAAATGTCCTCAAAACTAATGTGTACATTTAATGCTGTTGCATAAACCCACTTAACGATGCATGTTTTGTGTTTAAACTATGTAAATCCAGTGTTATTGTATATAGTAACGATGTAAATAGAATGGAGTTAATAAACTGGTGTTCATCTCATTTCTATTGCCTTGTTTACATGAATGATTCTGTTCTCTTGAGAGGTGTAAGGTCTTAATGCATTGTGCAGCACTGTGGTGCAGCGGTAGAGTTGCTGCCTCACAGCACCAGAGAGCCGGGTCCTGGGTTCGATCCTGACCACAGATGATGTCTGTACGGAGTTTGCATGTTCCCCCCGTGACCTGCTTGGGTTTTTTTTCCGGTTGCTCCGGTTTCCTCCCACACTCCAAAGACGTGCAGGTTTGCAAGTTAATTGGCTTGGTATAAATGTAAATTGTCCCTAGTGTGTGTCGGATAGTGTTAATGTGCGGGGATCGCTGGTCGGCAAACATTCGGTGGGCCGAAGGGCCTGTTTCCGCGCTGTATCTCTAAACTAAACTAATCTGTTTTCCAACTTAATTATCTAGGCTCGGGCTTTAATGAAACAAAACATTTGGTGAACTGAACTTTTACTCTCCAGACTTGCATTTTAAACTCAAACTGTTTGGATATGACTCTCTACTGCCTGTAAGAGCCTTATATTTGAGATCCTGACCTTGGGTGCTGACTGTGTGGAGTTTGCACGTTCTCCCAATGACCGCCTGGGTTTCCCCCAACTGCTCTAGGTTCCTCCCACATCCCAAAGATGTGCGGGTTTGTAGGTTAATTATCCCTCTGTAAGTTGCCACCAGTGTATAGGGAGTGGATGAGAGAATGGGATAGCATAGAACTAGTGTGAATGAGTGATTGCTGGTCGGCATGGACTCAGTGGGTCGAAGGGCCTGTTTCTATTCTGTACATCTAAACTAAACTAAAATGTAATCTATGAGTCTGAAGAAGGGTTTCGGCCCGAAACGTCGCCATTTTCTTCGCTCCATAGATGTTGCTGCACCCGCTGAGTTTCTCCAGCAATTTTGTGTACCTAAAACATAATCTATACTGAATGCTGGAGTAACTCAATGGGACGGGCACCATCTCTGGAGAGAAGGAATGGGTGATGTTTTTGGGTCCAGACCCTTCTTCAGACTTCTTCAAAACTCAGAAGGTAGACAAAAATACCGGAGAAACTCAGCAGGTGCAGTAACATCCATAGATGCTGCTGCACCCGCTGAGTTTCTCCAGCATTTTTGTCTACCTTCGATTTTCCTGCATCTGCAGTTCCTTCTGGTCCCTCATTACCACCAAACTGATCAAAAAGGCGCAGCAGCGCTTTTACTTTCTGAGGAGGCTTAAGAAAGCTCACCTGTCCCCCCCAGATCCTGTCCAACTTCTACCGCTGTACCATCGAAAGCATCCTGACCACCTGCTTCACGGTATGGTACAGCAGCTGCACTGTAGCGGACAGGAAGGCACTGCAACGGGTGGTGAAAATCGCTCAGTACATCATCGGTGCCCCGCTCCCTGCCATTGATGCCCTCCACCGAGAACGGTGTCTGAGACGGGCCTGGAAAATCATCAAGGACCCCTCTCACCCTAACCATGGACTGTTTGCCCTCCTCCCATCAGGGAGACGGTACAGGAGCCTCAGGTCTCGCACAAGCAGGATGAGGAACAGCTTCTACAACGACACTATCACACTGCTGAACTCACAGTCCCGACGCTAGCTATCTTTAGACTCTCCCATGTGTGTACATTTATTTGCCTATGTACCAGTTTAATTCATCCACAGTCCACACATTGTTAACCAGTATTTTTATTTTTATTTCTACTATCTTGCATTATGACCAGACGCTAAACTGCATTTCGTTGTACCTGTACTGGTATCTGTGCAATAACAACGTTGAATTGAATTGAATTCTTGAATTCTTCAAAACTCAATCCAGTTCTTCCTAAATATGAAATTCTCTGGTTCTGCACCTATCCGCAGTAGGTCATCTTCGTGTCTCCCAATGCATGGAGGAAGGAACTACAGATGCTGGTTTACACCGAAGATAAGACACAAAATGCTGGAGTAACTCAGCGGGACCGGCAGTATCTCCGGAGAGAAGGAATTTGCACCTATGTACGGTGTCACAATATGCACCGTGCCTTTTGCAACGTGCGTGTTCATTGATGTAATCATTGTTTTGCCTTTTGTCGAGGTCATGGTCCGAAGTCGGCAGAGCCTGCGGTTGTGTTTAAAGGGGGACATGCTTGTAGTTTGGGGGCGTGTGGGGTGTGGTTTTGTGGGTGGGCTTGTACCTTGTAGCTGTCTGCCCCAGGGCTGCGGCCGCTGGGCGCTGCTGGAGCCGGGCCAAGGCGAGCCACAGGCGGGCGGACTTTGCCCCCGAGCCGGGGAGGGAGGGACGGACAGACAGACGGAGCTGGGAAAATGTGGCGCTTTGTGCAGCGGTTCGTGCCCAACTTGGGCTGGATGGTCCCGGGAACCAGTCCCATTGACAGTATCCTGCAGGGTGAGTGAGGGGCCGAAGGGGGGGGGGGAGGGGGGGTTGAGTAGGGGGTGTACTGAGGAGGGGGAGGGGGAGGGGGAGAGAATGAGAGGGGAGACTAGAGAAGAGGGGGGAGTAAGTGGGGTGGGGCGTGAGAGGGAGAAGGAGGAGGAGAGAATGGGGTGGAGGCCTGGATCCTGGGGTGGGGAGACTCGCTGGGGGTGATGGGGAGGGGGGGGGGGTGTACAAAGTGAGAGAGGGGGCGAGCCTGTCTGGGGGTGGGGGGAGCAGGGTAGAGTCGGGGAGGTGGGAGGGAGGGATGGGGGGTTGAGGATGGAAACAGTTGGGCCAGAGGATTGGGTTGGATGTGTGTGTGTGTGTGTGTGTGTGTGTCCGTGTGTGTGTGTCCATGTATCTATGTGTGTCCGTGTGTGTGTGTGTGTCCGTGTGTGTGTGTGTCCGTTCCCCCCCCCCCCCAGAGGGTTAGAGTGGGGGGGTGGCAGAGTTCGGCGATGTTGGCACATCTGAGGGATTTTGTGTAGGGGCCATATTGTTTAACACTGCCCCCCCCCCACCCCTCCATCCCCTTCCCCAGGGCTGATTGCAGCGTGTGCCATCTCTATTCTCGATCACTTGCTGAGAATCCACCTTCACATCCAGTGTTTGAAGTAAGTACTAAAGGTTCATAACTTCTAGGAGCAGAATTAGGCCATTCGGCCCATCGTGTCCACTCCACCATTCAATCACGGCTGATCTATCTCTCTCCCTCTCAACACCAATTTTGTCTACCTTCATTTCTCCAGCATCTGCAGTTCCTTCTTGAATGCGATCATTCTCTGCTCCATAACTAATATTTGAGCCGAAGATAGACGCAAAAAAGGGTCTCGAACAGAAACGTCACCTTTTCCTTCTCTCCAGAGACGCTGCCTGTCCCGCTGAGTTACTCCAGCTATTTGAGTCTACCGTCAGGTTTGCAGGTTACTTGGCTGTGGTTAAAATTGTCCCTAGTGTGTAGGATAGTACTCGCATACGGGGTGATCACAGATCGGCACAGACACAGTTGGCTGGAAGACCTGTTTCTGTGCTGTATCTCTAAAGTAAAGTCTAAACGGGGAGGTGTAGAGGGATATGGGTCAAACGTGGGCAGGTGGGACTGGTGCAGATGGGGCATGTTGGCCAGTATGAGCAAGTTGGGCGAAGGGCCTGTTTCTGTGCTGGATGACCCTCTGCCTCTATGGCCTTAGTGGATATTATGGAACGTACCGAATAGTGAAAGGCCTGGATAGAGTGGATGTGGGGAGGATGTTTCCACTAGTGGGAGAGTCTAGGACCAGAGGGCGCAGCCTCAGAATTAAAGGACTTCCCCAATTTCCAGTAGCCCTTATTGTCTCCTCTCCTTCTCAGCTCCCCCTCAGCCCTCTGGTCCTCCACTTCCTTTCTTCTTCCCACCACCCCCACCCTACATCAGTCTGAAGAAGGGTTTCGGCCCGAAACGTTGCCTATTTCCTTCGCTCCATAGATGCTGCTGCACGAGTTTCTCCAGCATTTTTGTCTACCTCAGAATTAAAGGACGTTCTTTTAGGAAGGAGATGAGGGTGTGGAATGCATTGTCTCTGATGATGCTGACTGCCTATTAGAGGCGGTGCCTGCTGTCAGAGGGTGGTGAATCTGTGCAATTCTTTGCCACAGAAGGCTGTGGAGGCCAAGCCAGTGGATATATTTAAGGCAGAGATAGATAGATTCTTGATTAGTACGGGTGTCGGGGGTTATGGGGAGAAGTCAGGAGAATGGGGATCGGAGGGAGAGATAGATCAGCCACGATTGAATGGCGGAGCAGACTTGATTGGCCGAATGGTCTAATTCTACTATCCCTTGATCATTCTTCTGAATGATGCACATCTGAGATGATCTGTGGTGCAGCGGGTGGAGCTGCTGCCTCCCAGCGCCAGTGAACTTAGTTCGATGTGTTTGCTGTTCCAGTGATCCAGCCCGTGTTGGCGTTGCAAGGTTGCAGTTGCCGGGGCGAGCGGTGCATTCCCTGCGCCTCTTCATCCTCACCTCCCTCTTCTCCTCTCTGGGCGCCAGGGTGGCCTCCCTCGTGGTGCTGGAATTCTCGCTTCGTACAATCTCCTCGTTGCTTTCCCGTAATCACGTAAGTGTCCGCGGAGAAACTCCAGCATTTTTCGTCTACCTTCGATTTTCCAGCATCTGCAGTTCCATCATTAAACGTAAGTGTCCCGTGGTCTTTCGCACGCTCCTGAACCGTGGCTCGAGCAGAATTGGGTCATTCGGTCTCATCGAGTCTACTCTCCCCATTAAATTACCCAGAGAAAACCCACGCAGGTCACGGGGAAAACGTGCAGACTCCCTACAGACAGCACCCGTATTCGGGATCGAACCCGGGTCTCCAGCGTTGTGAGGCAGCAACTCTACCGCTGCGTCACCGTGCTGCCCGCTGTTTTCCAGAGGTGCTGCCTGACGCGCTGAGTTATGGGCCTGTCCCACATAGGCAATTTCTTTTTTGGGGGGGGGGGCAACTACAGGCGACTGGCACAAATTTTTCAACACGTTGAAAATTTTTCGGCAACAGTTGCGACAATTTTTGCTGTCGTAGGTTTTCACCAGGTGTCGTAGGTGAATTCCATTAATATTAGTCCCTGGCAGTCGCCTAAAGAGTCGCCTTATGCCCCTGTCCCACTTAGGAAACCTGAACGGAAACCTCTGGAGACTTTGCGCCCCACCCAAGGATTCCGTGCGGTTCCCGGAGGTTTTTGTCAGTCTGCCTACGTGCTTCCACTACCTGCAACCTCCGGCAACCACCTGGGGGGGGCGGGATTAAAATGCCCGTCCGAGGCGGACTTCCTCGGGCTGCTAGCTGCTGAAGAAAAATCGATCCGACTTCCTTTCCCGATTTAAAAATTTTTTTTATTTATTTTTATTCACGAGACAATTTAATCATTTGGTTAAAATAAAATGCGACTTCTAAAGCCCTCAACGCCTACAGCGTGACGGATCGCATGAACGGGACAAAACAACGGATAAGTCGTTTATTTTGCATATAAACTTGCACGTACTCCAGCATATTATGCGTGCGTGTGTATGTGTGTATCTTCTGGACTTTGTCTTGCAGCGCAGGTCAGACAAGCAGATATTCCTGCAGGGCCAGTTCTCTCTGGGATGTGGCATGGTGGCCAGCCTGAGCTTCCTGATGGAGGGAGCACCGCACTCCACGGTGAGCCTGGCGCTCAGCGCAGCGCTGGCTGGTACCATCGCCGCCTACGTGCGGAGACTCGCCACCCACGTCGGCCTGATGTACGAGCTGCACAGCAGTGAGCGCTACTGTGGTCTCTGCATCCTCCTCCTCACTACCTGGCGCAACATCCCCACCCTGCTGAGCAACGCCCTGAAGCTCGTGTTCATCGTGGCTGATCTAGCCGCCATCTTCCTCATCAACAAGGACTTCATCAGCACCTCGGAGGCGGTCCGCTTCTGGACACCACTGACCATCTGCTACACCCTGCTGGTCATCTACATGCAAGGTGAGGACAATGGACAATAGGTGCAGGAGTAGGCCATTCGGCCCTTCGAGCCAGCACCGCCATTCAATGTGATCATGGCTGATCATCCACAATCAGTACCCCGTTCCTGCCTTCTCCCCATATCCCCTGACTCTGCTATTTTTAAGAGCCCTATCTAGCTCTCTCTTGAAAACATCTAGAGAACCTGCCTCCACCGCCCACTGAGGCAGAGAATTCCAGACTCACCACTCTCTGTGAGAAAAAGTGTTTCCTTGTCTCCGTTCTAAATGGCTTACTCCTTATTCTTAAACTGTGTGTGTGGCCCCTGGTTCTGGTCTCCCCCAACATCGGGAACATGTTTCCTGCCTCCAGCGTGTCCAAACCCTTAACAATCGTATATGTTTCAATAAGATTCCCTCTCATCCTTCTAAACTCCAGAGTGTACAAGCCCAGCCGCTCCATTCTCTCAGCATACGACAGTCCCGCCATCCCGGGAATTAACCTTGTAAACCTACGCTGCATTCCCTCAATAGCAAGAATGTCCTTCCTCAAATTATGGGACCAAAACTGCACACAATATTCCAGGTGTGGTCTCACTAGGGCCCTGTACAACTGCAGAAGGACCTTTTTGCTCCTATACTCAACTCCTCTTGTTATAAAGGCCAAAGACCTTATTCTGACCCGCCAGCGCTCTGCGCTGTGCCTGAGCTCCATGGTTACGTGTCTCTACCGATCGCCGGTACGCGATGACTGCGTGCGTGACGGCCTTGTGTTTATGTTGCAGAGGAGCAGCGGCAGAATCCGAGCGAGCAGTCGGCCTATCAGACGGTGGTGGTGAGGATGGGTGGGCTGCTGATCCTCACCCTGACGGTGGGGAGATGGGCGGACGTGGTCCACGTGCTGCTGTCCCTGCTCGGGGAAACCTGGTGCCTGGTCCAGGCGGGACCGATGCTGGAGGTGTGCAGGCAGCAGGTGGGTGCGAGTGGGTTACCTGTGGGTGAGGTGGGTGCATTCCTGCCGGGGGGGGGGGGGGGTCCCACTGTCACAGTAAGGCCACACATGCCTCAAGTCAAGTCACTTTTATTTATACAACACATTTAAAAAACAGCTCTTGTTGGCCAAAGTGCTTTACATTGGTGGAGGTACTAACATTACACAACAGTGGTTCATAGATTAAGTACATACATGAATGACCTCCGCTTGACCTCTCCGTCCTGGGCCTCCTCCACTGTCAGAGTGAGGCCCAGCACAAACTGGAGGACAGCTCGCTCGGACAGCTCACACCCCAGCGGTATGAACATCGACTTCTCTAAAGGTAGACACACAATACTGTTTTTGTGCTGACTGTCTTTCATTCATTTGTTCTCTATCTATTTCTCTCGTTTCCCTTTCTCCTGACTCTGGTCTCGACCCCAAACACCACTCGTTCCTTCTCTCCGGAGATGCTGCCTGTCCCGCTGAGTTACTCCGGCATCTTGTTTCTACAGTGAGATTTTGAACTCCGGTGTGAGTCGGCGTCTTCGGCTGCGGAGTGAACAGCGCATCGTTGTAAATCTGCATCTCATCTCTGCGTTCGTGCCTTTTTGCAGGATTCTATCAGCAGCCGCTATGTTGAGGGGATTAGAGGGTCCCGTGCGGATGCATCGAGGAGGTACAAAGGGCCGGACATTCCGACTTCAGATCAATGAAAGGACGGCAGCTCACGTGGAAAAGCATCGGAATCTTGCATGGAAACCATCTGGCGCATTTACTGGTTTTGAGTTTTGGAGATACAGCGCGGAAAAGGGCCCTTCGGCCCACTGTGCCCGTGCTGACCAGCGATCCCCTCCGACATTAACACCATCGGGGTGTTACATTCATACAATGCTAATTCACCTACAAACCTGCACGTCTTTGGAGTGTGGGAGGAGACCAGAGCACCCGGAGAAAACCCACGCAGGTCACGGGGAGGAAACGTGCAAACTCCCTCCGAACAGAGAGGGATCCGGCATGGGGGGAGGGGGCACCGAGACAAAGAGGGACCATTGGGGGGCTATAATGAACACTTTGTAACTTTGTTTGTGCCCTTTACGTAGCGACTCTTTACATACCTCGTGTACAGTCGCTGAACAAAGACTCTCACAGGAACATGTCACGTGTGGTATTAATGTATCAATCAATCTTCAGCCTGTCCTATCAGCTCATCAATACTGTGTTTGCCGGCTCGAGGATTTCCTGATGCTTTTCTCCAAATCTCTTCAAGGTGTCGGCCCTCCCTGTTTTCTGTAATCTGCTCCAGACCATCACCCTCTGGACTCCTCCTTGAGTGAACCTCTGCAATCCCTGAACTTAATCCTAATTCACCCTTGCTGTTAAATAAAAACAACCTCTTTCATCAAACCACTGGTATTTGCTCTAATGTCTGGCAGTGTCGCTTGGCATTTATTTCCCTTGTGTTTGGTGAGGTTTCTCTGAAGCACCGTTGTTGCATAAGGGAGTGATGTTCTCACCAATTGGAGAGAGGTCCTGACCTCCCATCCATCTCATTGGAAACCTTTGAAGTATCTTTAATCGGACTTTTCAACTTTGCCTTTTACTATTTGCTATTACCATCTTTACCTTGCACTAAACGTCATTCCCTTAATCCTGTATCTGTACACTGTGGACGGCTCGATTGTAATCACGTATTGTCTTTCCAAAGGAATTTGCAGATGCTAGTTTACACCAAAGACAGACAGGCAATGCTGGGGTAACTCAGCGGGTCAGGCAGCATCTCTGGAGAGAAGGAATAGGTGATGTTGCAGGCCAGTGATGCTGCCTGACCTGCTGTGTTACTCCAGCATTTCATGTCTATCTGACCTGTTCCATGATGTTTAAGAAGTAAGGAACTGCAGATGCTGGAAAATCGAAGGTAGACAAAAATGCTGGAGAAACTCAGTGGGTGCGGCAGCATCTATGGAGCGAAGGAAATAGGCAACGTTTCGGGACAATGATGTCTGTGTCCACCAGATGGCAGGGCTGAGCTTGTCTAATTTAACTCCTCTGTCTGTGTCAATTTAAATGTACTTCCCCCCCCCCCCCCCCCCCCCAAAGATTCTAAAGGAGCTCTTTGCTTCCCCCTCCCCCTTCTCTCATCTACAAGGGGCAAACATTACCAGAGAAGGAAAGAATTTGCTGCCAGGTGTAAAAGGGACGTTTAGTTATCAGTGACGTACAGTTCTTCTTGTCCGGCTAGTCTTGCTACAGAGCACAGGATAGCAAAGAACAAGCTGCATTTCCAAACCCAATGGACATCTGTTAAATGCAATTCAAAAGACATTTGGACATAAATATGGATAGGAATGGTTTAGAGGACTCTGGGCCAAATACAGGTGAATGGGAGTAGCCCAGAATGTCACCTTGGTTGGCGTGGGCAAGTTGGGCTGTAGGGCCCCGTTTCCATGCTGAGAGACGACTCTGTGACTGCAGAAGGGTCTTAGACCTGAAATAGACAATAGGTGCAGGAATAGGCCATTCCGCCCTTCGAGCCAGCACCGCCATTCAGTGTGATCATGTCTTATCATCCCCAATCAGTACCCCGTTCCTGCCTTCTCCCCATATCCCCTGACTCCGCTATCTTTAAGAGCACTATCTAGCTCTCTCTTGAAAGTATCCAGAGAACCTGCCTCCACCACTCTCTGAGGCAGAGAACTCCACAGACTCGCATCTCTGTGTGAAAAAGTGTTTCCTCATCTCCGTTGCATATGGCTTACTCCTTATTCTTAAACTGTGGCCATTCCTTCTCTCTAGAGATGCTGCCTGTCCCGCTGAGTTACTGCAGCATTTTGAGTCCACCTTAAAAAAAATATCTTTGATTGGTGAATCCCTAGTCTGCCATAGAGTCATACAGCATGGAATCAGGCCCTTCGGCCCAACTTGCCCAACTTGCCCACGCCAACCAACATGCCCCATCTACACTTGTCCCACCTGCCTGCGTTGGTAGATGCTGACAATGCCCTTAGTTTCAATGTTAGATTCTGGGTCGTGTAGAGAGTGCTGTTTATCCATGTTGTAATGAGACCAAATAGGGAATTCACTCTTTAGACTTTAGAGAAACAGCGTGGAAACTGGCCCTTCGGCCCATCGAGTCCGCACCGACCAGTGATCACCCCGTACACTGGCACTATCCTACACACTAGGGACAATTTACAATTTTACCAAAGCCTTTGGAGTGTGGGAGGAAACCGGAGCACCTGAAGAAAACCCACGCAGGTCACAGGGAGGAAACGAACAAACTCCGTAGAGACAGCGCCCGTAGTCAGGATCGAAACCGAGTCTCTGTCTCTGTGAGGCAGCAACTCTACCGCTGCGCCACCGTGCCACCCATACTAAAAAAAAAAATCCCAATTAAATGGCTCAGATAATTAACCGTGAGTTCTATTTCAGTTTAGTAACTTGAACATGTGGGTGTAGAGGGCAACTTAATTATCAATCGACACAAAGGTTCCCTCAGGACAAAGCGCATAATTTAATCATTTATACGATTTAATTATGAGTTCATTGTGGGCCGTTAAGTGGTGGTGCACCATGCAGAGAGAGAGAGAGAGAGAGAGCTGGCCCAGGACAGGAACAGTTCATCTACATGTACAAGGATGTGCCGGCCCCTGGAACCGAGAGCAGTGTCTGGGTTTAATGGGCTGGTCCCACTTCGGCAAATGCCGACAACTGTCAGTCGTAGCAGGTGCCGAAAAACCGGCGGCAACCGACGTCATCCTGGGTGTCCAGTCGTTCCAGGTGCGACAAAGGTTCACCTGTATCTCCTCCAACCTCATCTACTGCATCCGCTGCTCTAGATGTCAGCTGATTTACATCGCGGAGACTAAGCGGAGGTTGGGCGATCGTTTCGCCGAACACCTCCGCTCAGTCCGCAATAACCTACCTGAACTCCCGGTGGCTCAGCACTTCAACTCCCCCTCCCATTCCCAATCCGACCTCTCTGTCCTGGGTGTCCTCCATTGCCAGAGTGAGCAACACCGGAAATTGGAGGAACAGCACCTCATATTCCGCCTGGGCAGCTTGCATCCTGATGGCATTAACGTTGAATTCTCCCAATTTTGCTAGCCCTTGCTGTCTCCTCCCCTTCCTTAACATTCGATCTGTCTCCTCCCATCCCCCCCCCCTCGGGCTCCTCCTCCTCCCCTTTTCCTTCCTTCTCCCCTCCCACCCCCCCATCAGTCTGAAGAAGGGTTTCGGCCCGAAACGTCGCCTATTTCCTTCGCTCCATAGATGCTGCTGCACCCACTGAGTTTTTCCAGCAATTTTGTGTACCGACAACCTACGTCAGCAACTACGTCAGGAGAAGTCGAGCTACGCTCGTTGACGTCAAGCCCACTGTCGCAGATTTTTTTTTTCAACATGTTGAAAATTTAGCGGCAACCAGAAAGATGCTACGACTTCCTGCGCGACTGAGAAGACGACTCACGGCGAACATGTGGCGACAAACTAGTCGCCTGTAGTCGCCTAAAAAAAAATCACCTAAGTGGGACAGGCCCATAAGGTGAACGTGTGTGTGCGTGTTTGCGCGTGTACGTGTGTGTGTGTGTGTGTGCGTGCGCGTACTTGTGTGTGTGCGTGTTTGCGCGTACGTGTGTGTGTGCGTGCGTGCGCGTACGCGTACGTGTGTGTGTGCGCGTGTGCGGTCAGTCTACAGCCAGTTACATCAGCGCAGCCTCCTATACATGTAGTAAGTCAGGGAGATGGAGGCGAGCATCAGCAGCACTCCACAACTCGCTTGTACCGCTGAGTGTTCTGGCTCCACCAAACCAGACTGGGAAAAAGAGAGAAAGAAATCAACACGATGAGAACTGAAGAGGAACACGAGAAGAGAAGTTCATAAGTGATAGGAGCAGAATTAGGCCACTCGGCCCATCAAGTCTAGTCCGCCATTCTATCATGGCTGATCTATCATTCCATATTCTCCTGCCTACTCCCCAAAATCCCTGACACCCATACTAATCAATACAATACAATACGGTTTATTTGTCACATTGCACAAAAAGTGCAAGTGAAATGGATTTGTCAGCAGCGATACAATGATAAAGATCACACACAAAAACACAATAAAAATTTAACATAAACATCCACCACAGCATTCATCACTGTGGTGGAAGGCACACAATATGGCCAGTCCTCCTCCATTTTCCCCTGTGGTCGGGACCTCAACCCTCCGCAGCTGCTGCTTTTAAGACAAGAATCTGTCTTAAAAATACCCATTGACGGCCTCCACATCCTCTGTGGCAGAAATTAGACAAAATAGCTGGAGAAACTCAGCGGGTGCAGCAGCGTCTATGGAGCGAAGGAAATACGCCACGTTTTGGGCCGAAACCCTTCTTCAGACTGTGGCAGAAGTGTTGGTAGTCTGGTACGAAGTCTGATGCACAACACAACTGCAAACCAGTAACAGAACACACAAACATACAGTTTGAAGAAGGGCCCAGACCCAAACCGTCACCTCTCCATGTCCTCCAGAGATGCTGCCTGACCCGCTGAGTTACTCCAGAATTTTGTGTCTTATCTTCGTAGTAAAGTACAGTCTGAAGCCCACCGAGTCCGCGCCGTCCAGCGATCACCCTGCACACTAACACTACCCTACACACTAGGGGCAATTTATAATTTATACCAAAGCAAATTAGCCTACTTTGGAGTGTGGGAGGAAACACATGTGGTTTGGTTGTTTGTTTGTTTGTCTTTTTGCACAAAGTCCGTGAGCATTGCCACTTTTCATTTCACTGCACATACTGTATGTGTATGTGACGAATAAACTTGACTTGACTTGACTTGGTCACATGGAGAAATCGTACAAACTCAGTACAGACAGCACCTGTAGTCAGGATGGAACCATGTCTCTGCTGGTTCCAACTCAGTGGGGGAGGCAGCATTTATGGAGCGAAGGAATAGGTGACGTTTCGGGTCGAGACCCTTTGGGTCTCGACCCGAAACGTCACCTATTCCTTCCAAGGAGGGTCTGGACCTGAGACGTCACCTATTCCTTCGCTCCATAGTTGCTGCCTCACCCGCTGAGCTTCTCCAGCATTTTTGTCTATTGCTCTGATGATGGGCAATGATCTAATTGACTATTATCAGTCGTGGTTGAGGTATTTATATCGAACACGGCAGCCCGCACATCCTTTTTTTAAATAGCGCCACACAAGTTTACCGACCGACCTCAGCAGGTAGATAGAGCATTAGTCTAATGGCCTATCTGAAAGATGGCACCTCCAAAAATTGTAACCTTCCTCCAGCACCACAGGGAAGTCTCAGTTTCGATTGTTTATGAGCCAGGAGATGTGAGTCAGAAGTGACTGAGCAGGGCTGACACCTGGATTAGACTCCAGAGAGATCGGAGCAGGAGAAAATAGTTACATGGGGCAATTAGATGCTTTTTAGGAAGCTCCTGGGAATAATTAAGATGGTGCAAGTGGAATTAGTTGTCCCTGATTATGTTGTGAAATCTCTCCTCGGTTGTTCTGTCTGTGCGTGTCAGACCAAGTTCCAATTTTCTTTTTTGCTTTTACTTTGCTGTGTTATCAAAATAGGCCCCAGCTGCCACGTTTGTGCATATATGAAGAACACCAGTGGTGGCCTGAGGATGTCCAGTCTAGTTTATTGTCACGTGTACCAAGGTACAGTGAAAAGCTTTTTTGTTGCCTGCTATCCAGTTAGCGAATAGACTTTGCATGATTACAATCCACAGTGTACAGATGCAGGATAAGGGAAAGAATGTTTAGTGCAAGGTGAAACCTGATTAACGATAGTCCGAGGGTCTCCGATGAGGTAGATGGTAGGTCAGGACCTCTCTCTACTCCTCTAAGAATAAGGAGTAAGCCATTTAGAACGGAGATGAGGAAACACTTTTTCACACAGAGAGTGGTGAGTCTGTGGAATTCTCTGCCTCAGAGGGCGGTGGAGGCAGGTTCTCTGGATACTTTCAAGAGAAAGAGCTCTTAAAGATAGCGGAGTCAGGGGATATGGGGAGAAGGCAGGAACGGGGTACGGATTGGGGATGAACAGCCATGATCACTTTGAATGGCGGTGCTGACTCAATGGGCCGAATGGCCTGCTCCTGCACCTATTGTCTATTGTCTATTGACTGCTCTCTAGTTAGTGATAGATGCTTTAATTGCCTGATACCAGTTGGGAAGAAACTGTCCCTGCATGTTTAAGAAACATTCAGGCCGTTACCTGGATGGGACAGGTTTAGAGGGATCTGGGCCAAACGCAGGCAGGTGAGACTAATGTAGGTGCTCAGTGTGGGTGTATACTGTCAGTTGGAGGTGTGCGTTTTCACACTTCCGTACCTCTTGCCTGATGGGAGCGGGAGTGACCGGGGCGAGACTTGTCCATGATTATGACGCTGGCCTTACCGCGGCAGCGTGAAGTGTGGATGGAGTCAATGGGAGGGAGTCTGTAGAAGGGTCTCGACCTGAAACGTCACCTATTCCTTTTCTCCAGAGATGCTGCCTGACCCGCTGAGTTACTCCAGCTTTTTGTCTGTCAATGGAAGGGAGGCTAGTTTGCCAGGTGTTCCTCTATCTATCTATCTATCTATCTATCTTAGACAGTATCTGACCAATGTCAGCAAGTCAGCATTGAGAACTGTTCAAACTACTCCCCTATCTGAACTGTATAACTCCTCCCCCTTCTGTCGTGGGGTACACTGGACCCACCCCCAATATTTGCACCTCCCCAATCCTGGACTTACCACTTGTCACCTTCATTTCATGTTTCATGTGTCTTGTTGTGTTTCTCGAATGTTGGCAGAACAATTTCCCTCCTGGGATAAATAAAGTTCTATCGTATAGTATTGTATCTTATTATTTGTTTAAGAAGGAACTGCAGATGATGGAAAATCGAAGGTAGACAAAAGTGCTGGAGAAACTCAGCAGGTGCAGCAGCATCTATGGAGCGAAGGAAATAGGCAACGTTTTGGGCTCTTTTGTCTACCTTGTCTTGTATTATAACAGGTCCCACCAATATGGGGCCATTGGAGAATTCAAGGGCTTTGGGATCAAGGCGTTGCTAGCAAGGACAGCGTTTATCACCCATTCCTAATCCATGCCCTTGTGAAGGCAGTAAGGAGATATCTCCTTGAATTCTACATACCTTCTGCTGTAAGTGATTCTACTGGGGTTGTTTTCTTTGGAATACTCGGAGCAGTACCTAACGGGACGCGGAGAGCTAGAAATGTTTCAACAAACATCAGCTTGTTGTGGAGTAGTTATTTTGTGCACAATTCTGGGCATTTTGGTGGCTGCCAGGAAATTAATTTCTGTGAGATAAGAGGCTGGTCAACACTCCCCGGAGCCAAAAATATCTTTGACAAAGGATGTCAACGAGAAGAATGTGTCTGCAGTGAGGTTTTCAATCTTCCTTGTCTCTCAGTTATTAATCACACACAAAACAGAGTGGGGTTTTTTTTTGCCATTTCCCAGAAATTGTGCTATTCACAAAGGGCCAATGCTCAAATTGCATTCTTGGTCTGTTCTCAGATCTGTGGATTCCTGTAACATCAAAAGTGATCTAATTTGTGTCTTGTTTAAGAAGGAACTGCAGATGCTGGAAAAATTGAAGGTAGACAAAAAATGCTGGAGAAACTCAGCGGGTGAGGCAGCATCTATGGAGTGAAGGAAGAGGTGACGTTTCGGGTCGAGACCCTTCTTCGAAGGAATAGGTGACGTTTCGGGGCGAGACTGACCAACATGCCCCATCTACACAAGTCCCACCTGCCCACACCGACCAATATGCCCCATCTACACTAGTCCCACCTGCCCACACCGACCAACATGCCCCATCTACACTAGTCCCACCTGCCCACACCGACCAATATGCCCCATCTACACTAGTCCCACCTGCCCACATCGACCAATATGTCCCATCTACACTAGTCCCACCTGCCCACCCGACCAACATGTCCCATCTACACTAGTCCCACCTGCCCACCCGACCAGCATGTCCCATCTACACTAGTCCCACCTGCCCACACCGACCAATATGTCCCATCTACACTAGTCCCACCTGCCCACACCGACCAATATGTCCCATCTACACTAGTCCCACCTGCCCACACTGACCAACATGCCCCATCTACACTAGTCCCACCTGCCTGTATTTGGCCCATATCCCTCTAAACCTATCCTATCCATATACCTGTCCATACGCTTTTTGAACGTGATCATACCTGCCTCAACTACCTCCTCCGGCAGCTCGTTCCACACCCCCACTACCCTGTGTGTAAAAACGTTGCCCCTCGGGTCACTAATTAATCTTTCCACCCCTCACCTCAAACATGTGTCGTCTGGTTCTGGATTCCCCCAACTCTGGGTAAAAGACTGTGCATTGACACTTGTCTGTTCCTCTTTAGCTTACGACAATGGCCATGCAGGTACTTGCACAGTGTCAGAGAGCCTCACAGCGTGGAAACCGGCCCTTTGGCCCAACTTCCCCACAACGGCAAAACATGTCCCATCTACACTAGTCCTACCTTCATGCATTGGCTCATGTCCCTCTATACCTGTCCTATCCATGTACCTGTCCATACGGTTCTTGAATGTTTCAGCGCCCACCTGTCTTTGCAGGATGCATGTCCTTAAAGCTTTTCACTGTACCTCAGTACACGTGACAATAAACTAAACTAAAGTGAAGTTTAGCCCTGTGGGCCACTTGTACAAAGCACACGGCTCCTTCACATCACCCACGTCTCTGTGGTACATTGTCTCCAACTCTTCTCCCATCAGTGTAGCCGCAACTATTCTGTAGCAACCCCTCCCTGCAGCTGGGCGTGATGCTTATTTCACATCCGGTCCCTTTAAGAGCTGTCTGCAGAGATCGTATCTATGATCCACACTGCAGATCAAAGATTATAGAGGAGCATAATCTTTGTTGCAGACAGACCAGTGCAAGAAGTTGCGATGCACAGGCAGGAAATGCTGCGATGTCACAAAGGGATGTCAAGCAAAGCTGCTCGGGAACCTCTTGGTTGAACTTCTCATTCCTTGAGCGACTTTCACACACAGTGTAACAGTGTGTCAGCACGCTGTTTTAACGCCAACAACTAATAGAATGTTTCATTCTACCGCTGCGGCACAGTGGCGCAGCTTACAGGGCTGCTGCCTCACAGCGCCGGAGACCCAGGTTCGATCCTGACCTTAGGTGCTGTCGGTGTGGAGTTTGCACGTTCTCCCTGTGACCGCGTGGGTTCCCTCCGGGTGCTCTGGTTTCCTCTAGTTGGCCACAGACGTGTGGGTTTGTAGGTTAATTGGCCTCTGTAAATTGCACCCTAGTGCGTAGGGTGGAGGAGAAAATGGAGTAACACAGAAATAGAGCAGTCCACCTCAAGTTTAAATTCCATTTGGAATATTTTGGAGGACCAAGAAACCAAAAATGTACATCATTGGAGACCTGCAGACTATCTTTTATGTTGCACTAAACGTTATTCCCTTTATCCTGTATCTGTCCACTGTGGACATCTTGATTGTAATCATGTATTGTCTTTTCGCTGACTGGATAGCACGCAGCAAGAAGCTTTTGACGGTGTGTTTGTTTGTGTGTGAGTGTGTTTGACTGCCCCGACGTCGGAGTTTTGATCATCCCGACTAGAGGGCCTGTACATCGGGCCGTACGTGGCGGCGACTACAGTCAACCACGGGCGAACAAAGGAGGAGGACTGACTGAACTTTGTTGCCTTCCACCACAGTGAAGAATGTCGTGGTGGATTTTTGTGTTAAATCTTATTGTGTATTGCGTGTTCTTTTTAAGTGTACCGCTGCTGGCAAATTCATATCACTGCACCTTCGGGTGCATGTGACGAATAAAATTGACTTTGACTTTTGACTGTACCTCGGTGCACGTGGCAATAAACTAAACTAGTGTGGCCATTGACTTGCTCAGACAAAGGGCCTGTTTCCATGCTGTATCTCCCAATCAACCACGATTGTGCAATTTAATTGGGAAAATGATTCATGGTAAAGAAAGATAAAATAATTTTTTCCAAGTATTTTATCTTGCAGTTTATTGCCCTGCCTCTTAGGAGTTTGGACTCTCTGATAAGCTCATTCAAGATAGACAAAAGTGCTGGAGAAACTCAGCGGGTGCGGCAACATCTATGGAGCGAAGGAAATAGGCAACGTTTCGGGCCGAAACCCTTTCGGGTTTCGTCCCGAAACGTTGCCTATTTCCTTCGCTCATAGCCTTCGAAACATTTCCTTCGAAACGTCCATCTATTCCTTCGCCCCACAGATGCTGCCTCACCCGCTGAGTTTCTCCAACATTTTGTGTCGACCTTCACTCCATAGATGCTGCCATACCCGCTGAGTTTCTCCAGCACTTTTGTCTACCTTCGATTTTCCAGCATCTGCAGTTCCTCTTTCAAAGACGCTGCTTTAAAAAAATAAAAAGGCTGACGGCACTCAAAGGGTTAAACAGAACTGCCCTTTGCTCGTGCCCAGCAGGCAATTAACTGAAAGGAAAGGGAATTGCAAGGATGCTGGATGTCACAGGGGTGCATTGCTGCTCCAGCCGCCTTCCTGCCTTGCTCAGTAAAATGAATCATACTAGGTTTCCAACTAGAAGACAAAGGACTCGCAGCTAACAAGCACCTGGGCTGCCCCTTTGCTGGGGTTGTACAGTAGTTAATGGAATATTTGTAACAGAGATGTCTGATGATTTTGTAACGTGGTGATGTGTATGTTGGTTTTTGTATCGTGTTGCAAATAAATCAATTATTTATTGCTGCAAGAAAAAATAAAACCAGCACCTGGATGCTTTAGCTTTAGCCCGACGGGTTGCATGTTTTGAAACCAATGAGCTATTTCTTGTGTGTGATAGACAGTGTCTGCCAAGCAAGATCCACAGTAATTGGCCTTATCTTAGGAGGGCATTACAATGCATTTTTACAGCAGTCTGACTGGATGGATAACGGAGTGTGTGTGTGTGTGTGTGCGAGTGGATAGGTTAGGGAGCAGCTTCCTGTTTGCTCTGCTAATGCCTGAGGAATTCATTTTCCTTTTATGGTAAAGTGGAGCGGAGGTAGGCGGACAGGCTATATTCCCCGAGTGAGGGGGGGAAACGAGATGACTGCAACCAGTTTGCGACTCAGTGCAGACTGTGAACGGGGTGTGTAGCTGCTGGAACCAAGCCCTCTGTAGGGGCTGTCGATGGGCTTTGCCCTCCTAACAGCAAACTACTGCAGCTCTGGTAAGTGCTTCGAGCTAACCGTGGCTTTCCTAGGTGGCAATCAGTGGCCAGTGAAGGAGTCTCGACCCGAAACGTCCATCTATTCCTTCGCCCCACAGATGCTGCCTCACCCGCTGAGTTTCTCCAACATTTTGTGTCGAACATTTAAATAATGTATTAGAAAGAACTGCAGATGCTGGAAAAATTGAAGGTAGGCAGCATCTCTAGAGGGAACCGAAACGTCACCCATTCCTTCTCTCCAGAGGTGTTGCCTGACCCACTGAGTTACTCCAGCATTTTGTGTCTATAAACAATAGACAATAGACAATAGGTGCAGGAGTAGGCCAGTCAGCCCTTCGAGCCAGCACCACCATTCAATGTGATCATGGCTGATCATCCCCAATCAGTACCCCTTTCCTGCCTTCTCCCAATATCCCCTGACTCCGCTATTTTTTAAGAGCCCTATCTAGCTATTTCTTGAAAGCATCCAGAGAACCTGCAGTAAGAAAGGACTGCAGATGCTGGTAAAATCAAAGGGTAAACTGTAATTCCCGGGATGGCGGGCTGTCATATGCTGAGAGAATGGAGCAGCTGGGCTTGTACACTCTGGAGTTTAGAAGGATGAGAGGTTATCTCATTGAAACATATAAGATTGTTAAGGGTTTGGACACGCTAGAGGCAGGAAACATGTTCCCGATGTCGGGGGAGTCCAGAACCAGGGGACACAGTTTAAGAATAAGGAGTACGCCATTTAGAACGGAGACGAGGAAACACTTTTTCTCACAGAGAGTGGTGAGTCTGTGGAATTCTCTGCCTCAGAGGGCGGTGGAGGCGGGTTCCCTGGATCAGAGGGTGGAGTCAAGGGATGTGGGGAGAAGGCAGGAACCGGGTACTGATTGGGGATGATCAGCCATGATCACATTGAATGGCGGTGCTGGATCAAAGGGCCAAATGGCCTGCTCCTGCACCTATTGTCTATTCAGATACAGCATGGAAAACAGGCCCTTCGGCCCACTAAGTCTGCACCGACCATCGATCACCCCATACACTAGTTCAATCCTACACACTGGAGACAATTTACAGAAGCCAATTAACCTGCAAACCTATACGTCTTTTGAGTGTGGGAGGAAACCAACACAGGTTCAGGGGGAGAACGTACAAACTCCGTACAGACAGCACCTGTAGTTAGGATGGAACCCGGTTCTCTGGCGCTGTAAGGTTGTTGCTATACTTTGGAAGAATACTTCTCCCAAACTATAAAACTAAGAGGATGAAATGAATTGCTTTCATTAATTTCTGCAAGGAAAGGGAATTCTGGAGAGGTTGGGAGTTAGTTCATTTCTTCGTCTTCTATTTTATGTAAAACCTACCATACAAAGTATGAGCTGAAAAAGTAATCACTCGCAGCAAAAAGCCGCTGAATACTTCAGTTAGGTGTGTCTAACGCAATACCCGACAGGCTATTTCTTGTCTGAAACATGTCATCTACCAAGTAACTTGCAAGGAAATTGGTCTTATCTTTGAATCATCAGATAGTGTTGCAAGCAGAACGTTTTCGACTGGTTAAGAACAGGAACCCAGCCTTTCCTTGCCCAGCCAACCTAACCCTTGCCAATCTTTCGGCCACCAGCCAAATTGTCAGCAATCCAGCCGCCACCTCCCTTGATCAGCCACACAAGTGTATATACATTAACTTGATCTTTGAGCTATTTAATCAACACATCTCTACATGGTGGGGCATTACAATGCGTGATCTCAGTCTAATTTGTCTCGCATGTTAACTGTTTCTGGGAGGTTCAGACAACACATAAAGCCACAGGTAGACAAAAGTGCTGGAGTAACTCAGTGGGTGCAGCAGCATCTATGGAGCGAAGGAAATATTGTCGTCTATAGTTGTCTATTTCCTTCGCTCCATGCAAAGAGTTGAACAATCTCTAATATAGGAAATAGGCAACGTTTCGGGCCGAAACCCAGCTGAACCTTGTTGATCTCAGACTGTAGAACCAATTACTCTGGTAATTGGTGAATCGAGCATTTATTATCTGAAATACAATGAAGCACAAGGTGCGGTCATTTTGGTTTGTTTTAAATATTTCAGTTGCTTTTTCAATTTCTGGTTGACTCGTGTTTCAACAGCTCCAGCCATCCTTGTCCAGTTACAGCTGATATTTATTTTTTATCACCTTTACAATATGTAGCACAATACTGCAGTCAGTTAGATGTAACCTCGACCAAAGACTGACATCGTCCAATAATGTTTGTGTCTCCAGATATCATAGCACAAGGATGTCTCAGGCTAGGAAGGTTTCCTCGGTTTACATTAAGCTCGTTCCTCATGGGCCTACCAGTGCCCCAAAGGCTCGTGTCTCTCTGGGGGCTGTGAAGACGGACGATCATGGGCATAAGGAACTAGTGCCATCAACCCCCACGTCCAGGAACCCCTCCAACAAACTGGGAAACGTGGGCCTGTTAGGAGTGGCAGGACCTACACAATCAACCTTACATTCTGCCAGTGAAGGTAAGTAGACCACTATATACAGGTCCTCTCCATCTCTCAACACTGTGACATTATTTTACCAAAATTCTGTGGGCATGGTTTGGAGTGGAGATAACATTACTGCTGACTGATTTAAGGTAGTTTGGGCTGCATTATGACAAAAGTGCAGGTGGAAGTAAAAAGAGAGCAGGTAATGTCCAAAGTATAGAACACAAAGTGCATCAGGTCAGGCAGCATCTCTGGAGGACAAGGCTAAGTGATGTTTCGGGTCGGGACACTTCTTCAGACGGTCACCCCGCAACATTGCCTATGCATGTCCTCCAGAGATGCTGGCCAGAGTTACTTCAGCGCTTTGTGTTTCATGCAAGATCCCAGCATCTAGGAAGAAATGGTATAAGTCCATGGGATTGTAGGCTGTAGGAACAGAATTAGGCCATTCAGCCCATCAAGTCTATTCCACCATTCAATGGCGGCTGATTTATCTTTCTCTCTCAACCCCAGTCTCCTGCCTTCTCCCCATAACCCCTGACACCCGTACAAATCAATAATCCATTGACTTAGCCTCCACAGATGTCTGTGGCAATGAATGAAGATGCTGGTATCTTGAACAAAGCACAATTGCTGGAAATATTCTGGAGTGCCAGAGGTTGAGGGGAGGTTTGAGAGAAGTATATAAAGTTAGGAGAGGTACTGATAAGGTATCCAGGAACTCTACATTGGTGAGACCAAGCGTAGGCTTGGCGATCGCTTCGCCCAACACCTCCGCTCAGTTCGCATTAACCAACCTGATCTCCTGGTGGCTCAGCACTTCAACTCCCCCTCCCATTCCAAATCCGACCTTTCTGTCCTGGGCCTCCTCCATGGCCAGAGTGAGGTCCACCGCAAATTGGAGGAGCAGCACCTCATATTTTGCTTGTTTAAAAGTCTGAAGAAGGGTCTCGACCTGAAACGTCACCTATTCCTTCACTCCATAGATGTTGCCTCACCCGCTGAGTTTCGCCAGCATTTTTATCTACCTTCATATTTCGCTTGGGTAGTTTACACCCCAGTGGTATGAACATTGACCTCCAATTTCAGGTAGTCCCTGCTTTCTCCCTCCTTCCCCTCCCCTTCCCAGCTCTCCCACAGCCCACTGTCTCTGCCTCTTCCTTTCCTTTCTTCTTCCCGCCCCCCTCCCACCCCCCCCCACATCAGTCTGAAGAACGGTCTCGACCCGAAACATCACCTACTCCTTCGTTCCATATTTGCTGCCTCACCCGCTGAGTTTCTCCAGCATTTTTGTCTACCTTCGATTTTTCCAGCATCTGCAGTTCCTTCTTAAACAATAATAGCAATTTCACAAGATATGCCTACCTTGAAGAAGTTCTCCTCTTCTCTCCGGAGACAGTTTCACAACGCCCACCCCCGCCCCCGCCCCCGCCCCCGATCAGTCTGAAGAAGGGTTTCGGCCCGAAACGTTGCCTATTTCCTTCGCTCCATAGATGCTGCTGCACCCGCTGAGTTTCTCCAGCTTTTTTGTGTAACCATAGCAATTGTTGTTCTCTTGAACTTCATTTATTTCTAGCCAGCTGGGCGCTCAAACTCTAATCATTGGGACCACTGTCTGGGAATGATTTCTGCCACTTTGATCTACTGTGTCTATTAGAGAAGTGTCTCACTGTCTTGGATGGAGGTGTACTGGTCTTGGTAACATCTCCACTCTTTTCTGTCTGCAGATTACCTCCCACCTCCCCCTCCTCCTGCTCCAGAAAACACAAGAGATGTTTTTCACCCAAGTGAGCTGCCACTTCCTCCTCCTCCACCACCTCTATCGTATGAGGAGACAATTCCATCTCGGAATTCTTCCAAGCACGCCAAGGTGCTGCAATCCAACGGTGGAGCAGGCTTCAAACAGCAGGTAGCTTGTTTTATTCTCTCCATCCCTTTTGTCCTATAAATGATGTATCTCACTATTCTACAGGGATGAGAACAGAGGAGGACCCTGTGTGGGGGAACTGTCGGGAGGAAGGAGGAGAATAAAGGAGGACCCTGTGTGGGGGAACCACCGTGAGAGGGGGAGGCAGGAATGAACAAAGGAGAGCTAATTTAAACTAATCTCCACTGCCTGCACTTGATCCATATCCCTCCATATCCATGTGTCTCCACCAGCAAAGATAGACACAGGGTGCTGGAGTAACTCAGCGGGTCAGGCAGCATCTCTGGAGACTAAAAGATAAGGGGTGACCACGAATGGAATGTGTTAAAAATGGTTTGGGTAAAATTGAATTCTTTGTAACTTTTGTCGGTGCCCTTTATGTCCTGACTCTTTGCATACCTTGGGTATGCAAAACCAAAAACACCATTGTGACTTGTTACGTGTGACAAGAAATGATCATTCATTCATTCGGGTAGGAATTTCAGCAGCCTTACAAACCTTCCATGTGTTCAATGTCGAGGAAAATTGTGCCATGTGCAATCTTAATTTTTCAGTCATCAGTTGAAAGAAAAAACAGAAACTGAGATTGAAATAAATTCTCTGATGTACTTTTTTTTTTTAAACAAAAATTCCTTCTTAACCAGGAATTGCCTCCTCCCCCTGAATTTGAGAAAAACAGCATTCCGTCTGCGGGAATCAAACTGGAAAATCCATTGCCTAAGACAGTGAACAACAAGTTGAATGGATCTCCAAGTTCCAGGGCAGGTAGGTGGGAGGGTGTTACTTAATAAACTATAGAACGGATTCACAAATATCCTGGTCTCCCAGAGCATTGTGGATATTGCACGTTGCATGAAAATTAAAATCATCTGCTTGCTACCTTTTTTTGCATTTTTATCACCTGGTAGTATGTATTACATATGCATAACCATAAAAGTTTCCAGCCAACACCAAGAATAATAATAATTAATTAATCAATTGGACTGTATTTGGAAAGAGTTGCATTGAATCTTCTGGGAAGCATGGAGAAACATCACTGAAGTGTATTTGTAATGGACCTGTCCCACCTACGCGACTTGTTGAAAATCCAACGGCGACCAGAAAGACGTTACGACTCTTTGGGCGACCGAGGAGACTACTCACTACCATACAGGCGACAGCCTGGTGACCATGTCGCGGGGTGAAGCATGTATGGTCATGAGTAGTTGCCCAAAGAGTCGCACCTTGTTCTGGTCGCCGCTGGGTTTTCAACATGTTTCCTCCCACACTCCAAAGGACTGGACAAACTAGAAGCAGGAAAAATGTTCCCAATGTTGGGCGAGTCCAGAACCAGGGGCCGAAGTCTTAGAATAAAGGGGAAGCCATTTAAGACTGACATGAGAAAAAAAACGTTTTCACCCAGAGAGTTGTGAATTTATGGAATTCCCTGCCACAGATGGCAGTGGAGGCCAAGTCACTGGATGGATTTAAGAGAGAGTTCGATAGAGCTCTAGGGGCTAGTGGAATCAAGGTATATGGGGCGAAGGCAGGCACGGGTTATTGATTGGGGACGATCAGCCATGATCACAATGAATGGCGGTGCTGGCTCGAAGGGCCGAATGGCCTCCTCTTGCACCTATTTTCTATGTTTCTATGTACAGGCTTGTAGGTTAATTGGCTTCTGTAACGTTCTGTAAATAGTCCCTAGTGTGTAGGATAGTGCTAGTGTACGGGGTGATCGCCAGTCAGCTTGGACTCCGTGGGCGAAAGGGCCTGTCCCACACTGCATCTCCAAAGCATAACGTAAAGTTTACCTACTGAGAATTGTGGGGATATTGGTATCTGTTGTAATCTAAGAATTTTGACCTGGGATTGAAATGCTAGTCTCTTAGTTTCAGTAAAACAGCGATGAATTAGTCTATGTAATAATTCTGGCCTGGTTCAAATATATTTATCAGAGACCTGGTTACACTGATGTGCATGAGATTCTGGGAAGCTAAGATCTTGTTTCTTTTCCCTCTTAGATATCTGTGCATTTTGCAACCAACTGATTCCTCCAACCACTACCGCTCTTGAAGCCATGGACAAAATGTTCCATGAGAACTGTCTGCAGTGTAGAAAATGTAACTGCAAATTGGTGGGGAAAACTTATTATAATCTAGGCGGCGATCCTCATTGTGATTCCTGCTACCAGGTACAGCAATTGTTTCTTTTTATGAAGTTGTTCATACGGTCATAAGTGACAGGAGCAGAATTAGGCCATTCGGCCCATCATGTCAGTGGTTTTCTTAATGAAAAGGGACAAAAGCAATTTAATGGAGACTCAACTAAGTTGTCGCATCCAAAATGGTGCCGGCACGTGGTGACTCTTTGTGTGCTGTTTCTTGAGGAGGATCTACTATCAACCCATAAAATCACTCCAGTCTTTTAAATCTTTTGGGGTGGCACGGTGGCACAGCGGTAGAGTTTCTGCCCTACAGCACCAGAGACCCAGGTTCGATCCTGATTGCTGGTGCTGTCTATACGGAATTTGTACATTCTCTCCAAACGCTGTATCTCTAAATTAAACATAACTTTTTTTTCTAACTGCAGATCAAGACCCATTGTACATGGGTTCGGCTCGATTGTATTCATATATTTTATTATTTGATTTGACGGGGTGGGAGATTGCAACCTTCACATGGTCCGCCCTGTTTCAACTAATGCAATCAACCTGGCATGCACAATCAAATAAGATCAAATACAACGAGTTGTCCTACAACTTTAGGCTGTGCACGCCATACACAAGATCTGATTTGATACATACAAAACTACTGTACCTCAATAGACTTAATAAATCTAAACCTAATGTAATATAATGTGAACAATATGACAGTTCCTACTACTTTCAGCTGCAGTGAAGGTTTTAACTACAATTTCCATTCTCTGTTAAATTGCAGGACACCTTGGAGAAGTGTGGAAAATGCAATAAAGCCATAATGAGTCAGATTATTAGAGCTTCAGGCAAGGCTTTCCACCCCGAGTGCTTTATATGCATTGTCTGTCATCGGCCTATTGGAACAGAACGCTTTGGAGTGAACAATGCAGGGGAGGTTCACTGCCTCGAAGACTTCCAGAGGTATAATTCCTACATTTCTAGGCAAAGCAACACTGAAAATATCAAGTTTTGGCAAAAGGTTAGCTTGTGTGCTGATTCACAGTTCCAAATAAGACCAAGAGCTACTGTACCTGGGGCAACACAAAATAATGTAAAATCTCTAAAACGCTCTCTTATTCACAAGGTTGTTCAGTGATTCATTACAATATGTTCTGCAGTGTGTAGGAAGGAACTACAGATGCTGGTTTATACTGAAGATAGACACAAATTGCTGGAGTAATATGGCGGGTCAGGCAGCAAGCATCTCTGGAGAAAAGGAGTGTGACGTTTCGGGTCGGAACACTTCAGATTTCAGTCTTCATTCGGAAGATGGGTTCCGACCTGAAACGCCACCTATTTCTTTTCTCCAGAGATGCTGAAATGCTGAGTTACTCCAGCATTTTGTGTCTATCTTGTATGCTATGGTACTGATCTCAGCATCTCCACTCATAGCATTTAGGATAGATGGTAGCAGGGTGGCAAAGTTAGTTTCAATTCTCCTGGGCCAGGATGGAAAAACTTCAATGGTTTCTGCTGGAAATGGAAAGTGAATGGCAATGGACGAGGACTGGAGCAGGCTCTGTTCTGAAGTGTTCATTCCTCCAGTAGTACTGGACTGTTACCCCATCACTGTAACTATTTCTTTATGAAATGCATTCAACTTCCTCTTGCTGCTATTATCAGACCATTTCAGGTACTGCTCTCTTGCCATGTAAAAATAACTCGTAGCTCTTTAAGGAGAAGTATGAAGAAATCTCCGATACTTGCCATTTCTGACCAACAAGCCAATTAACCAACAAACCTGCAAGTCTTTGGAATGTTAGAGGAAACCAGAGCACCTGGAGAAAACCCACGTGGTCACAGGAAGAACGTACAAACTCCGTACAGACAGCATCCAGACCCAGGCAGACCCAGAACCCAGGTCTCTGGTGCTGTAATGCAGCGGCTCTACCAAAGCCTTTAGGTTATTGAAGAATCTTGAGCGGTAAAATAAGAAAAAAAATTCCCATTTAATAATTATGATAATAAATGTAATATCCATATTTAACCTTGTCATTCGAGGCAATGTTGCCAGTTTTCATCCGGAGTTCGGTGCAGAGTTGCAGGTCCATTTTCCATCAGCTTGTGGCACTGTTGCACATTGAAACTGCTTTGCAGACAACTTAGAGATGTGGATCACAAATCGCAAGTTACATTTATTATTAATAAAAAGCTTTTAATGCACAACTTTATGATCAAATTGTCTACACATTGGATGGATCATGCATGTCTATCAATATTTAATTAGGATCCACAAAAATAACAGGAAATAGCTCATGCTAAATAGCAAGTGGATTGAGTGTTTTTGAGAAGGTAAAAAAAAATAGATGAAGGCAGAGCAGTAGACACAGTTTACAAGGACTTTAATACATTTTGACCAGGTCCCACATGGTAGGCTGGTCTAGAAAGTTAAGACACAAAGGAACCAAGCAAGGTGTGCTGGCAAACTGGATCTAAAATTGCTTGGGTGAAACGTGAGAGATGATAAGGGTGGTGGCAGTTTCACTTTGAAGTGTCCAACAATTGGTGTGAAATATGAGGTGCGCGTGTGGCATCACGCTAGCAATGAAGGAGGCCCAGAACAGAAAGGTCAGTTTGGAAATGGGGAATTAAACTGGGAGATCCAGTAGGCCTAGGCGGACCGGGCATAAGTGTTCAGCGAAGCGGTCACCAAGTCTCTGCCCACTCCGCCTATCTTTGGTATGTACCAATGTCTGTAGTTCCTTTTTATTTCATTTGAATTTTACAACATAATGTAAATGATTTTTGTCAAGGCACACGTGTTTACAGAGAATTGTTTCATGTGTTTCAGGAGATATGCACCGCAGTGCTGTGTCTGTAAAATGCCAATCATGCCAGAAAGTGGAAAGGAAGAGTGTATCAACATTGAACTGTTTGGGCTCCATTTTCATGTGAACTGTTACAAATGCGAGGTGAGGCCTGATACACGGAGAAATAGAGCACCCAATGTCATTATTTCATTCAGATGATGGCTGTTAGTCGTGGTATTTATTCAGATTTTTTAGTTCTATTTATGACAAAGAGTGACTAAAATGTTGAGATTACTAAGGTCTCAGGTTTGATTTCCTTTCTGTGCTGGAACAGTTATGGGAAGCACTATACTTGATCATCAGGACTCTTGAGTTAGAAAGGGAACGATTGAGACGATAGCCACTTCTTTGGTCTTCTTCCTCGAGTCCGGCCATCTTCCATATCACATCTTTCCGGTCGGTCAGTGACGGTTGATGGTCGGTGGTTGCAGAATTGGCTACTTCTGTCAGTCACTGTGGTACAGTTTCTGTTGTCAGCGTTGCCCGGGATTCGCCACGTGGAGGCTTCTGCTCGCATCTTTGGTTATCCACTTCTTTGGTTATCCAGTGATTCTTACCACGCTTCTAGTACCCCCCATTTAACATATGGTATATCTTTCCAAACCTTCTGCCTAATTGTGTCATGTCACACTTGTTGGTAGTGAATTCACTTTCCACCTGTCCTGCCAGTCCAGTCAAGTTTTCGAGCAATATTTACTCAGCCATTCACCATAACCATGTCATGGGAGCGACTGAACCTCTGTAACAATTGTATCATTCTTTTTAGATTTCCGTGTTTCCTTTGCCAAATTTACAGTGGACAATCTGAATTCCCCTTTTAGAAGGTAGACAAAAATGCTGGAGAAACTCAGCGGGTGAGGCAGCATCTATGGAGTGAAGGAAATAGGCGATGTTTCGGGTCTCGGCCCAAAACGTCGCCTATTTCCTTCGCTCCATAGATGTTGCCTCACCCGCTGAGTTTCTCCAGCATTTTTGACTTCCCTCAATTTTCCAGCATCTGCAGTTCCTTCTTAAACAAACCCCTTTTAGAAAATCAGTTGATAGGTGGGTGTAGAACATGTTGGAAATGGTGAGCTCTAATTGAGAATGTTTATTCAGATGGACCTATCACACCAATTGAAAAGGGACAGTGTACGTTTGGTGTCCTGGTCAACATTTCTTGTTCAATAATGGCGACAGAAAGCGACCGACAGGTTACTGAACTCATAATGTTTGAGGAATGTTCCTGATATGTTTTCCTCTGAAACAAGTTACATTCTTCAAAGCAAGTCATTGTACATGAAATATTATGCAACATCATGGAAACTTGTAACTCACTCTCACAGCATTTGAACATTGCTACAACTTTGATGTACAAGTTCTTGTAGATATGTAATCTAAACTCAAAAAATTCAGTTGTATGTACTGAGAAACCCAGCAGAATGAAGTCAGGGTAACACAATCTAATGTAGATTCAACCAAACAACAAGAGCTCAAAGTGCAAAAGATTGGAAGAACTCTTTTTGAATAAACAGTATGTGTTGTATTAAGTCATGCTGACCAGATAAGTCCTACATTCTATATTCAGTTTGTGCAGTTAGATCAGGTGTTTCTGTCAACCAACATCACTGAAATAGAAGGTTACACAAAAAAGCTGGAGAAACTCAGCGGGTGCAGCAGCATCTATGGAGCGAAGGAAATAGGCAACGTTTCGGGCCGAAACCCTTCACCACTTGTCCTGGTTTTGCAGTTTGTTTCTATATTTCCCAATTGTGAACTGAGGTCCAAATTGATCAAACACATTGGGATATCTTAAAGGTTGTGAAAGTTACAGCCTTTCTGGCTGCTCATGGTGCTTGAGAAAGTGCTATTGTGGCAGCAGCCGGTGCTGCTGAGAATTTGTGTTGATAAGTTGCCCGACCACCATGTGCCACCACACTATCAACTTTTTCATTGCAATCTACTGCTTGTTAGTCTTTGATCATTAAAATAGGCTCAACTTGCAAAGTCTCCTTCTTGTCGAGTCCACACAGAAGATTGCAAGTTGTTCAGCCAGAGCTGAACACATTTTTCGGCATTCGCATACAATGTTGTCTGTCTTGTGCTTCTTGTGTGGTGGTGGAAAGACGGCCTGAATGCACTCCTTGATCCCACTTTCAAAGTAAACTCAACAGTATTTAATCCATTGTGAAATTATTAAACATTGATAGTACTTTACAATCAAGGTGACCTTAGAATCCAGGTGAATTTTTTATTTACTTTAAAATATTTTATGTATAATGAAGACCTCCCAAATTTTCTACCTTGAAATTATATGCAATGTGATATTTAAATTCAGAAAAAAAGGTTGCAGCTGAAGATTTTTCTGTATGACTCAGCAATTCAATCATTTTCGAACCATCAAAGGTATGATCAGTGCATGCACTCCTAAACCTGGGAGAGCATCTATTTGCGACTCCTCTGATCTTGAAATAGACCACGTCTGCATGCATTATCTCAAACTATTTAATTCAGTGCTGAAGAAACCCATGGTTGCATTTCTGAAAAGTGCAATGAAGATACAATGATGTATTTTAGGATATTTTAGTTAGAGGACCAGGAAGCTATAGATTGAGAATTGACTAGATATTTTTTAAGTAAAAATATAAAAGATTTTCATGTTAAAAAAATAATAGTAGCAGAATTTGGCCATTTGACGCATCAAGTGTAATCCACCATTCAATCATGGCTGATCTATCTCTCTCTCCATAGAAAATAGGTGCAGGAGCAGGCCATTCGGCCCTTCGAGCCTGCACCGCCATTCAATATGATCATGACTGATCATCCAACTCAGTATCCTGTACCTGCCCTCTCTCCATACCCCCTGATACCTTTAGCCACAAGGGCCACATCTAACTCCCTCTTAAATATAGCCAATGAACTGGCCTCAACTACCTTCTGTGGCAGGGAGTTCCAGAGATTCACCACTCTCTGTGTGAAAAATGTTTTTCTCCCACTCTGTGTGAAAAATGTTTTTATCACCCCATTCTCCTGCCTTCTCCCCATAACCTCTCACACCCGTACCATCAACAATCTACCTATCTCTGCCTTAAAAATATCCGTTGATGGAAATGGGAACTTTGTGTTACAACGGAGACTGAAGAATGGGAGAGGTAATTATTGAGGTATTTCTATAATGATCATAGATCATCCATACTATTGTCCCTGAGAATGATGCCCTTCCTCTTATCGATGAAGCCAGAGTCAATAGCTGAGAGATGCTAGGTTGGCAAATGGCTAAACAATTCTGGTCTATTATTTTAAATGCACCAATGTGGTGTAGTGGAGGAAAATTTAGTTCAAAATGTTCAAAGAGACAGTCATTAAAGAGAGTGTGACCTAACATGAGCTAGTTCTTCTTTTCAGACTTCACTTTACTTTTGATTAGACGAGACTTTATTGACAAGATACCTTGATATAGATATTAGAACATTTGTAGTGTTACATTTTTACACTCAACACAAGAACAGGCTCTTTGGCCCGCAATATCTGCGCCGAACATGATGCCAGGACCATCTCTTATCTACCTACACATAATCCTTATATTCCCTGCATGGTCACATGCCTATCTAAGTGTCTTCCATGCCACTATGTTATCTGCCTCAACCACCAACCCCAGAAGCATTTTCCAGACACTCGTTACCCTCTGTTTAAAAAAAGTTGCCCTGCACATCTCCTTTAAACTTTGCCCATTCCACCTTAAAGCTATGCCCTCTAGAACTTGATTTTTCCATCCTGGGAAAAGAGGTTCTGGATATCTACTCTACCTATGCCTCTCAGTTTTTTATATACTCTCGGCGTTTCATTGAAAACAATCCAAGTCTGCCCAACCTCTTCCTATAGTTAATACTCCCTAATCCAGGCATCATTCTGGTAAACCTTCTCTGCAACCTTTCCAAAGCCTCCCCATGCTTCCTTTAATGGGGTGACCAGAACTACAGGAAATACTCCAAATGTTGCATAATCATGTTGGTTTATTCGTAAATAATAAATGATGAACATGACACCAAAGCACTCTGAATGTTGTAAATCTGAAGAAGGAAAAAGCACTTGAACTACTTAACAGTTCAGGCAACATCCTGGGAAAAAAGTTAGGTCAATGATTCTTGCTCATGAAATGTCAAACAGGTTTTACCTGAAATCCTGCATTTTAAACCATTAAAAATCCCATTTTCTAAAGAAAGATCATCAACCTGGAATGTTAACTCTGTTTCTCTATGTGAGTGGTGAATATGCAGTTGAAGTGCGATATGGGTGATTGTTATTGACATCTGGCACATGAAGCAAGAGTTAAGTCAATAGGAATGCGAGGGCAAACTCTCCAGAGGCTTATGTCATACTTGGCACCAAGGAAGAAGAATATTGTTCATCTTAGTGTTGCAGAATCCTCTCAAGACAGTGTCCTTGGGTTTGTCAAGTCCTTCAGCAAGGATGTTGTCTTTATCATAAGGTTAGTCTGGAGAACAAAATGTTTAATTCCATTTTGCAACTCCTTGGATATTGAAAAGTCTGTCTTTGTGCAGCTATATCTGGTCCACAATCAAGCACGGGCTGATAATGGCAAATAATTGCCAGGCCATGGGCCATTCAAAAAGAGTTTAACCATCTCCCCATGAAAATGATGAGGTGGGATCCGCTTAGATGGGCTAGATTGGTTCTTTTACATACTCCAGTGATAGAAACTGAATGCTCAGTGCTTTATCTAATTTGTGGCACTCAAGGCTCAGCGATTCATGAGTGTTGGTGATAATCTTGTTTTCAAAGAAATGTTAAGAATTGTCTTTGACATGTTGTCTGTCTGCTTTAGGAAATTTGCTGTGTTGTAGCTTCGACTAGAATACTTGCTTCAGAAGTCTGAAATCTAATGATATGGCCATTAATGATAAATACATATGTCCCACTTCAACTGCATATTCGTTACACACTTAGAGAAACAGAGTTTTCATTCCAGGTTGATAATCTTTCTTTAGAAATTGAATGTTTTTATATATTTTATGATACAGGCATTCAGGCAATTTGTGTGACCCACCCAACCTGCTGGTTTGATGTACAATGACTTTGGCTCTTTTATTCTGCCAAAGATATTCTAGCGCTTGCATTGACTTTTAGTACTTCTCTATTTCTTTATTATTTCTGTTGATGGTTGTCTACAGCTCTCATGCAGACAGGGGTGTGTTAGATCACTGCTGCTTGGCAGGTCAGGAGCTTGGCCTATAAACATTTTATTCCTCAGCTAGAAGAACGCGATTACAGCACTTTGGAGGTTGGATGTATTTTGTCATCAATGATCGCATTCGTTGAGGTATCTTCTGAGGTTAGACCCCAAAACACCTGTCAATGTCCATAGGTACACAAAAAAGCTGGAGAAACTCCGCGGGTGCAGCAGCATCTATGGAGCGAAGGAAATAGGCAACATTTTGGGCCAAAACCCTTCTTCAGACTGTCAATGTCCATAAATGGATCATGAATTTGAAGGTGGTGTGTGGTTGGGGCAGTTTGGTAGAGGATTTTTGTCTTCCATACCTTTAATAAAAGCCCGTCTGTCTGTTCCTGTCAGGTAATCAATAATGACTTGAAGCTGAGCATGTAAACTACATGCAATAATGTCATAACAAGGAACTGCAGAAGCTGGTTTACCAAAGAAAGACACAAAATGCTGGAGTAACTCAGCGTTTCAGGCAGCATCTCTGGCGAACATGGATAGGTGACGTTTTGGATCAGGACCCTTCTTCTGACATAAAAATGTCATCTGAGTATAGTAATACTGAATGATTTTTTTAATTTTTGGAATGGTTGGAGTATTTTCCCTCATTGTGTAAATAAGCTTTCATTGGGAGCTTGCTGAAGGCAATATTTCAATGAAGAAAATTGAGAAGACAGCTTCTGTGAAGAAACAGTCTTGTTTCCATTGCTCTCATTCTACACAGTATTAGATTTCATGGTGGATCTGCAAAGCCCACAGTTAAATTAATGAGTCTTTAAAATCTCAGTTTATGGAGTTGAATGCTGTTGTGGAGATTGGAAAAGAAACCTATCAGTAATTGGATGTGTGCAGTCACCTATATTTTTCTTGATTTGTTGTCCTGTCACATCCCTAGTACCTCTCAATGGACAGTATCCAGATTGCAATTGCATCATAGCACTTTGCTATTGGAGAAAGAGAAAATTGGAGAGGATCTTTATTGGTTCCTCTGCGGCAAATAACAAAGTTATTTTCTTACTAACACAAGCTTTGTCTCCTTTCATGAAGATAGTCACAATACAGCATCTTTGACATTCCTTTGTGTAGTTTGAATGCAGGGAGATGAGGTTATGAATTTGTTATGCTTTGGAACTTAAGGATGGATTCTATCTCCTTTGGAAGTCTTGCTTCTTAATTGGTGTGGTTTCAACATCCTTCTGGAGTAGCAGTGAGCCAGTACTGTCTGAATACCATGCTATGGATGAAGTAAAGGGCCTTCTAGTGAGTATTGAGTGCTTTTGTCTTAAACAAGATTTCCTCCATTCAAGTACACGAGTTTGGTTGGTGATAGATCATGGCGTTCTACTGCAGATAAATAGGTCTCTCGGCCTATTGTGTTCATGATGCTCATTGTACCTATCAAAACTAATTCCACATAGTCTTCTGTGCCTCAGAGATTTCAATGATTATCCAGATATTCCAAATGTCTATTTTTTTTCACCCTCTGGCTCAGACAGTGCGATTAAGACTCCAACCATCCTACGGGGAAAATTCCCCCTCAGATTCACCCCAAAGCCTCCTCCCTCCTACCACACCTCGTGTGATCTCTGTCATTTTCTATCTTTATATTTGATTCAGTCATTATGATTTAAAAAAATAAACTATAAGAACTCTTCAATTATTCAACTTTTTTCCCGGAATCTTATTGATATTGATTTCACTGATATAAATTCATATTCATTTTTTCCACAATTTCCCCTGGTTTCAAAATGTTCACTCCGTTTGGTTTAAAGTAGGTCATCCTGTTACAGTTCCTGGGTTTAAATCAGCTCACATTCAGTAACTTGCAACACAAAATATTTTAAATTAGCAAGCCTAACCTTGAATATCCTATCAGGGCAAAGATATTGATTAACAGTCCAGGTAGATGGATGGTACAGAATGTTTGCAATATCAGGGAAAAGGTGAGAAGAATTATGTTATTGATTATACCAGTGGGGCTTGTTATTTTATTTCTACAGCTGCTCAGTGTATCTAGCCCCAAAATATAACAACTCTTTGGGAGAGCAGCTCTATTACGTAAATGGAATGTGAAATGTGTTCGGTTGGTTGTATTTCCTTGCAGGATCTATCTTCCTGCTTAAACTTGAAAAACTAGTTCACGAACAATGGACGTTTCATTAGCAGAAACATCCAGGAACAAATGTCAGAACTACCAACTGTTTACCATCATCAACAAGGGTGTAACCCATTTATAAAATAGAGCAGCATGTTTTGCTTACATTTTGTCTACAAGCAGAGGTAAACATATACTTTGTTGAGTTGTAAAGGTTTTAATTTTTCAAAAATAATTGTGTCATGCAGTTGACACGGTGAAACTTAACAGCAGGCTAAGATAGTCAAATGGATTAGCTTAAATGTGGATACCTACTAAAGTCTGAATTCAGAATTCCAGTGTTTCTGCTGCAAACTCAAAGTTAAATGTGACTGAAACACTGAATTCATTTTGAATGTTGGCCTTGCTTATTAGAATGGCTTATTACTCATCATGCCTAAAAGAGATAGTGTCAATGAGCTGCATTCTTTAGCTATTGCATTCCAGATGGTGAGTTAAAAAAAAGTTAGCTCGTACAGGGCTGATGAAATTGTGACTTGGGATTGCTTGTGGTTTCAGGATAATGATATTCTTATGCATCTATAGTCTTGGTTCAAATACAATTTCTTGGAGTACAATTATAATAGATCAGGCCATTTAGTTTTGTTTAAAACAATAATTAGAACATTTTGTATGCTCTATTATATAAACTACATTGGGATTATTTATGCTGCAGCAGAGAAGGAAACAGGAGATTTAAAATAATCACATTTTATTATTGTCACTTCAAAGGCCTTGAGTTTAATATTAAAGTGAGAACATTGGTTAAAATGGCTGAGTTTAGAGATCGTCCCAAATGAAGGAATAATTGAATATCAGGAACAGGAATATAAAGTGAGGGATTAGTATTGTATTTTGATTACCTTACAAGGTGGAAGATTTTGTGTCAATCTATGTAGTATAGGTCTGAATGTACTAACTACTTTCAAGTAATGTATTGCATACCACGCACTACTCAATTAGATCTGGGCACAAGTATCTGTATCAAAATACTAATTCTATGCTGCCAACATCTCATCTGGATAAGTTACTTTGATTGCATTCAATAGTATTAAATGTAACACACAAGCGTAATGACAGCACGTTTAAAGCCATTATTCTAAATGTAACACTATTATACGAGCAGATGGTGTTGAAATCTGGATACTGCACGAATGAACAAACTGCTGTCTGGTGAAGTGTGAAGTGTGCACAAACTGCAGTACATTGTGTTATAAGTACTATTTTTAGTGTGAATTATTACTTGACAGACATGCATTGTGAGAGTAGATTAATGTCCTTATATTGCAATATAATTACAAAACATCACAATATATGTGGATTTTTTTTAGTTTTGTACTATTCTGTATTGTATCCCAAATATTGAGATATAGGACAAATTTTGATATTAACATTTGATAGCTTATTATAAACTCAGTTTTAGTGAGGAAATGGGAAAAAGATTAATCCTTAGGACGGTCCAGTGGCTTAATTTATTTGGGGCCACTGTTCATACATTGCCTTTGAGCATAGATGCTGGGGGTGAGAAATGACACTATTGTAGATCGATATTGCTAATTTATGGACATTGTTGTGCAGCTACCGAAATGTTGTTCAAATTAGCATTAGAGAAAAATTTTGAAAGTAATGTATACATACATACTTATTTTGTGGATTAAACGTTTCACATTGTATTACAGAAATGTGGAATTCTACTGTCTCCTGACCCAACAGATGAAGGATGTTTCCCACTCAACAAACAGATCCTTTGCAAGACTTGTCACATATCCCTGAGTGCCAGCTCCACTACTTGAAGAGCAGATTTTAGAAATTAATCACTCAACTTGCGAACTGTTATGTTTTTATTGCTGCAAATCTCTACTTTTCCATTTATAATCAACTTAAAATACAGAGTATCAGATCTCATACCTCTGAAAATCATTCCTCAGACTGTTTATACTAGAATTTTCAATTCTATTGTGCCAAATGAACCTGAACATTCCCTGGTTTGATTCCAAGGCAATGATCTCAACTAAGACCAAGCATATGACTGGCATCAGCACCTTCCCCACCCTAGTATATGAACGCACTTAACCAGAGTTCTCACAACCAAACTGATTTCAGCTGAAATCGCACCTATTGCAACATCAATTGAGACAAAAGGTGGACTTCAAGGTAATGTCATCCATTGATTAACCTGCTTCTATTTAGCATCTTGGCTTACATGTAAAATGGTAATTTGAACAAATATTAAAAGCAACTGGTAGTCATGCAACTGTACTTCAGGAAGAAACAAAGGTAAACCACACAAACCAGAGGATTTCGTTAAGTTAGATGAGTATTTTTCATGCCACTTCTATAGATTATGACCTCCACAATTTGAATTATTCCTATTATTATTCCCTACATTTATCAATTAATATATAAACTTAAATCTGTTTCAGTAATAGGAAGAACAAATTGGAGCATCTTCAGTTGAAGCAGTTCGAGATTCTATTCTAACTATTTAAATGGGTTATAAGTGATGAGAATTAGGCCATTCGGCCCATCAAATCTACTCCACCATTCAATCATGGCAGATTCATCTCTCCATCCTAACCCCATTCTCCTGCCTTCTCCCCATAACCTTGTACTAATCAAAGAATTGTGAAACAAAAAATAACCTAAAACTGCCTAAATGTTGATACCCTTGGTATCAATTATACAGCACATGCACTAATTTAGTGACAACACTGATGTGCTATGGTCTGGTATTACCATGATGTAGGCAATACCATTTTCTCTATTGTGACACCACTAATTTCCCCATGTATTAACCAAAAGAACCCAAGACTGAACAGGTACTGAATGGAAGGCCTGTCTGGGCGGCATAGTGGCGCAGCGGTAGAGTTGTTGCCTTGCAGCGCCAGAGACCTGGGTTCGATCCAGACTACAGATGCTGTATATATGGAGTTTGTATGTTATCCCCCTGACCACACGGGTTAACTCCAGGTGCTCCAGTTTTCTCCCACATTCCAAAGATGAACAGGTTTATAGGTTATTTGATTTCTGTAAATTGTCCCTAGTGTGTAGGTTATAACTAATGTACAGGTGATTGCCTGTCCGTGCGGAGGCGAGTCGAAAGGTCTGTTTCCACGCTGTATGTCTGAACTAGGTTTACTGCTCCACAAATTATGACGAGGAGGGCGAGAGTTAGCTTGAGTGATGACTGCACAAAAACCTGAAGAACTTGGGAGTTGTATAGGCCTGTCAATGGGCAGGCACATGAACAATGTGCATGTTTATTCTGTGCTATTTCCATGAAATACACGTGCATTCGAGGCTTTTCATCTTAGACCCAACATTCTTACACTGGCCTCAAACATATTGCAATCCTTTAGTATGAAGCACATTTGATATACCACTGCATATTAAAGGTTACAAATCTCCACAAAAAAAACATTTTTGTTGTCTATTTACTTTAGATTAAAAGTTGTACAAGTCAAATAACAGTGACGCTCAAAGTACATTTGAATTAAATAAAAGTAATCAATTATGCTTTAGGTTGAATTACATTTTAGAACTGGCAGAATGTACATGGGAGACAATGATAATTGGTTTTGTAAGCTAATGCACATGCAATCTGATGTCACTTGATCACAGAAGTATTACAAAGTAGCGACCTCATTTATTTCAATATTGGCTTGCTTCACTGCATCACAGTTAAACAGCAAAGAAATCAGAAAATCAAAGCAAATCGAACTGTTGGGTACCTTCTTCATAACTGCCATCAATAATATTGGATTTCTCTTTGTGGCCAGACTAGTGGGCTATTCTGCCATCACATTGTATTACATGAATTAAGACATGCAAAATTTATAGGAAGGAAGCTGCTGAAAAAATTGATTGCAATCATCTAAAAGCAAAACACACTGCAGTTACTCATGTAGGTACATCCAAACATAACTGACAAACATACAACTTGTCCAACCTTGATGATGATGAACAGGGTTATGAGTTCAACCATCTGCCTGCTCTCATGATGTTACATGTAACTTTTCTTTGGAAACACTACAGGAGGGCCATGACCAATAAGACCGCAATGATTCAAGATCGCAACTCCTCCTCTCAAAGCCAGTGATGGATGGGGCTTAAATGTTGACCGTGATGGAAATACAACTCATAATTAAGCACCGAAAAACTGAAATAGCCTCTCAATTTCCCTCCATATAGAAGAATTTTTTTTTCTCAAAGAAAACCCATCTTCAAAGTACAACCTAAAAATACTTTATTATTTATTGGAATTAAATTAGTTTGTTATATTTTATTGTCACAAGTTTAAAAGTTCTTAATAGTACACTAAATTGTTTAGTTTATCGACACTTGCAGGTCTGTTCCAGTTACTAGATCCCTCATATTTCTGCAATTTCACCATTACGTGCAGAAAAATGCAACTGACAAATGAAGTAATTACACAAAGGTAGCAGGAGCAGGTATCCTTCATGCAGCATACTGCATAATACAAATTGCAAGATTGAATTCTCAAAATAGAGAAGAGTTGGGTGTTCCGATTCTGCACATTTGGAATGCTACTGCAAATGATTTTAGGGCTCCTGGAAATAAATCAGAAACCTATTCTGAAAATGAAGCCTACATCAATGTTACTAACTATGCTCAGTAACATTCATTTCTATATTGAATGACATTTGGTCGCCCAGAACTGCATACCATCAACACCTTTAGAAGACCAGGAATGATGATTGGAAGAGGGGTCAAAGCAGTCCATTTCAAAATTTATCAAAAAAATAGGACTGGGAATATCTTGAGAATTCCAAACTAATCAGCATAATTTAGTTTGCTACATGGACAAATTCCACTATACCACAAAGCAAATAATTCTTGAAGAGAGCAATAATTAAATGTTATTTCATTTTTAAATATGTGGGCCAATTTCATTGCAAGCAAATTAATACTGCCATCTCAGAGGTTAATGTTACCGAACACTTTGTAAGAGTCTGGTGGAAGCCCCCACTGAAGCAGCCATTGCAAAGTGTAATTGAGGAGTGCATCAGTGAGTCTAGTCAGACTAGACCTGGTCAAGACAGCAGATTTCCTTCCCTGACAAAAACAATCTATTAGCTTCTGAAAAACTTGTTAATATAGACCAATAGTCACAGGCCATTTTCCCTTGTGCCTATTTTCATCCAGGAATGTCACAAGTAGATTTCACTTTGGGGGTAAGTTAAAAATAAGTAAATGTCAAATAATAGCATGCACAATTTAGATAATATGATACTTGAATCAAACAATGAAGGCAGCTGCAGCATCCTTGACTTTAGGGAAAATAAATCAGCACAAACACCAGCATGCCAACCAATGAATTGAGTTGGTAAACACATTCACAGGGATGTCGAGATCAATTCACCCATGAATAGCATACTGGCAACTTAATAGAATGGCATTATAATGACTACAAGTAGAACATCAGGATTTTAAGAAAATCTGTTACCTTTAGGAGAATAAAACAAATGCTAAGAATAGATGCAAAATGCTGGAGTAACTCTGTGGGACAGGTAGCATCTCTGAAGAGAAAGAATGGGTGACGTTTCGGGTCGAGTCCCTTCTATTAAGTGTCTATCTTTTGTGTAAATCAGCATCTGCAGTTCCTCCCTATGCAAAACAAACGCTAAAATGTTTTCCCCAGGTTAACTTTGCAAGTGTGAATTCCTGGTGCATTCATGATCATATTTGGATAAAAAAGTACTTTCATATATTCCATGTCACCAAATCAAGTAATGTGCATGTAGATAGGGGGAACTGCAGATGCTGGTTTAGAGAGAAAAAAAATCTGCCGAACTGCCCTTGTGTCCCTATTTAGTTCCTATTGTTCCTAAATCCCTATTTAGTTCTGTTTTAACATATAGAGGATATTCAACTTGGCTAGCTTACAACCTAACAGTATGAACATTGAGTTCTCAAATTTTAGGTAACTCTCTTCACTGTGCCCCAGGACACGCAACCATTTCTCCATTAGCCCTCCACGTGCATTCCTTCCGGCTTCTCAATTCGTAATTCTACCCTTACCTCACCGCATTTGTCTTCTCATCTCTGACTTTTGCCCAACCCAACCACAATGGTCTTACCTATCACTCGGCAAGCAAACGAGCATCTGCAGTTTCTTGTTCCTTCAGTAAGAAACCCAGTTAAAGATACAAGTCATGTAATTAGGGACAGCTTAGGATTTTAAGAAAATCCAGCTTTATGTCTGAAGAAGGGTTTCGGTCCGAAACGTTGCCCATTTCCTTCGCTCCATAGATGCTGCTGCACCCGCTGAGCTTCTCCAGGACTTTTGTCTACCCAGCTTTAGTTGTCTTGTTGTGTCTAATTGTCTGTGCTCGTTCTCACCTAGCCTGTTTCTTTTATCATTATTACTTTTTTGTCTATCTTTCATTCATTTGTTCTATATCTGCCTATGTTACCATCTATATCTCTTGTTTCCCTTTCCCCTACCTTTCAGTCTGAAGGATCTCAACCCAAAACATCACCTATTCCTTTTCTCAAGAGATGCTGTCTGGCCTGCTGAGTTACTCCAGCTTTTTGTGTCTATCTTCATGTAATTCTGAGTTAGTTTTACCAGCATCTTCTTTTCCTACTTTCCCCAAAATGCCATGGAAAGAATGTTTGGTTTAAGACCTATTGTTTCAGTTAATTAAGCAGCATAATGCAATTGGAAAATACATCCATTATTGATATCACTGACTTCTGAAGAATACAAGGAACATTTTCCATCTTATTGAAATACAAAATTCTATGGGAGAATGACAAGCTTGATACTGATATGTATCCACCAGTGGAAAAATCTACAATAAGGGACCATAGTTAAAAGGGGTGGCCATTTAAAAACTAGATATGTAGGTTTTTCCCCCCACCAAGATAGTGAATGATTGAACAATTAAATTGGCACAGATGATGTCTGGGGCAGCCCAACCATGAACTGTGGCAGGGCAGGCTTGAAATTCAAATTCCTGGGTGTGCATATTTCCAAAGATCTTTCCTGGACCCAGCACACCGACACAATTATAAAGAAGGCACATCAGCGACTCTACTTCCTGAGAAGATTACGGAGATTTGGCATGTTGAAGAAGATTCTCCTAAACTTCTACAGGTGCACGGTAGAGAGCATGGTTCGGCAACTTGAACGTCACACACTTATCTCACCATTACCATCAGGAAGAAGATACAGGAGCCTGAAAACTGTAATGTCCAGGTTCAGGAACAGCTTCTTCCCTACAGCCATCAGGCTATCAAACACAAAAATAAGCTCCGAACTGCAAAAGACTATATTATTATTGCACTATATTTGTTATTTTTTTCCCCTCTTCCCCCGTTATGTACTATGTTTACATATTCACATATTTTGTTGCACTGCAGCAAGTAAGAATTTCATTGTTCCATCCGGGACCTGTGACAATAAAACACTCTTGATTGACCTACTTCTGCTCCTATTTTCTTTTGTTCGTCATAGAAACACATCTCTTTTTAATAAAGATCATCCATCCAGACAGAACAGTTGGATATCTAGCTATTTGAAGACCCATCTCGTCATCACACAGAGATCTTGGGAACATCAGAGATGTTCAAAAATAACCTTCAAGGATTTCTAACATTATGCAAAATATAATTCACCAAAAATTAATGTGGTACATTTACATATTTACACATGGTATAAAATCACAATTGACAGCAAACAAAGTCAGTTAGGAACAAGTACACATGGTTTCCACAACACAAAAGGGTAGTTGCTGAGAAACTACAAAAAATACTGCTGGGAAGCAATTACTGGATTTGTTACAAAGCATCATTAAGTATACATGCAAATGAAACATAAAGCTCGGTTGCAGTTCTGTTTAAGACTGGCACAATCTCCCTATATATAAGCCTTTAAATGATGCAATCTGCACATGCTATTTCTTGTCTTTTTTAAAGGGATAATTTACAGATTAATAAAAGGACAATACAAAATGTGGAAGAGAACAGTAGTTCACCAAGGGATGTAAAACTGTAAGCATGTGAAAGCTACAAAAGGCAATTTGGGGTTATCACTACGAATAATAAAGCAAAATGCAAGTCATACACAGGAAACTCCACGAAATTCTTTCAAATTTGCCGTGTTGTGTATTTAATGGAAGTGCTCAGGTTACAAGATTATTGCCAACTTTCGCAAATAAAAAACTGCAGGGGTGGACCATTTGGCCCCTCCTGTCAATTCCAGAATTCAATTAGTTCACAGTTGATCTTTTCAGCACGAATGTCTAATCCCGTGATTCTCCCAATATCTGAAATTCTCGACACAAAGATTTATAAAGGTTTAATAATGATGAGAACCAATATTTGAATCTCAAAATAATTTTTTCCAGCGTACGTTAGGTCTACCATAGATAATTCAGAGAAAAACACTTCAGAATAATGCCGTCCTCCCTGTAGTCTTTGCAGATGGCGTCCAGTAGGGAGTTTTCTAAAAATACTTGCGACCAAAACGAACACTAATGTCAAGCACACTGAATACCGCGCAGAAAAGGAGCTCGATCATATTTCATTTGTAAGTTTCTCAATAATCGTTGATTGGCAACAAATAAACAGAACATACGACATTCAAAGCTCTACAGTGATTAGAACACGCACCACCCCTCTCGTTAATTCAGCTTTTATATTGCCACTGAATATACTGCGTGTCATGAGACAAAAGGCAATCTTGAGTAAAGGGCTTGTGTGTGCTGATTGCATAACTCAATACATAATTGCCACCTTTGAGAAGAAAGCTTGAGTCATCTACTTTCAGTCTGTCCATCTCTCCCCACCCTGGTATCTTGCACCATAGAATTTCACGCCCAGGGCCAACGGCAAAGAAATATAACCTTGATCCTTGATTAATAAATCCAGAGACCCAGCAATAAACCTTTTACAACCAAGATTCATTTCAGGCCCAGCTTTGTAATATGCAATTAATTTCCAACATGTCGAAATACATGAGATATAATTAAAACATTACCCCACAAGAAAAAAACATGTGCCCGTCGAAATGGGTTTCTTGAAACCGCCAGAATTTGGCTATTGCACCATTTTCTCTTTTTTTTTTGTTTCAGCCACATCAACTGGATTCACAGTTCGCAATTTCAATCAGCATTTTAAAACGTAACCCCATAGCAGCTACTCGCCAGAAAACCAGCCTTAACATTATCCCTCCACCCCCAAATGAGATTTCTGGAAACGCTTAAGTGATTTTTTTTTGTGTCTCAAATTTACAGCAAAATCGTGAGAAACATGTGACCCATCAGGCTTTTGTCAGTGCTTGTTTTTGTCAATGTATGTTTGAATGGTGACGTGATGCTTAAATACAAAATTTAATTAAAAAAAATATTTTATACTGGTGTCCTTTCTGAAACACTTACTGTATTGTGGCATCACTACCCAAACTGTTGTCCTTTCCCCAAGAGAATTCTTTCCTTCTCTCCAACCCGATATAAATGTAACATATCCTAATTTTAGCGATCTTGGAACAGTTGACCAAGTGTAGGTTGGACGCAAAGCCAGTTTTGTTTTAATTTAGTGCAATGACTAAACGAAATGGCATATTCCAAGAGAGATCACGTTTTTTTTTTGTTTAAAAGATGGCATAGGACCGTGAGTGCTTGTTATTCCACTATTTTTAAGCCACAAAGTAGTCTACATCTCTGGTGTTCCAGCAGCTCTCTCTCTCCTTCTCCCTGCTGGGGCAGAGGACGGGCTGCCACAAAATGGCGGACTCTCCAGAACTTTCCATCGCCTTAAAATGGCGCCCGAATGGAACAAGGAGAGGGGGGGTGGGGGGGGAGGGACAAAGGGCTGAGCATGGACGCCACCAACACGCCGCAGTTTTCTGACAAAGCTATTGGTATCGAGCTTTTGCTTTTTTTTTTCTCGAAGGTTGTATTTCCTCATTTCGGTGATCCAAACAAAAAAATCTTCCCATAATCGTTCAAAGCGTCCAGAATTATAGTGTGAGTCGAAGGAGGCGCTTATACACACGGGTTTTAAAAAATATATAAAACGTCTATTCTTTTAAAGGATGAAATAAATAGAGGTATCCCTGGAATTGCGCTCTCAAAAGAGTTCCTCTCTATTCGCCGTGCTCCTGCACCGACGGCTGCAGCCCTTCCAGAACTTTCCTCCCAGTCACTGTGGCGAGTTGGACCAGCGCGACTCGGCACACTCCCAGCCTCTGCGCACGCGCACTTCTCACTCGCGTCGAGCACTGGGGGGGAGGGGAGGAGGCTGCACATTCCGCGCACGCGCATTTCTCACTCGCGTCGAGCGCTGGGGGGGGAGGGGAGGAGGCTGCACATTCCGCGCACGCGCACTTCTCACTCGCGCCAAGCGCTGGGGGGGAGGGGAGGAGGCTGCACATTCCGCGCACGCGTACTTCTCACTCGCGTCGAGGGCTCGGTCGGTGGGTGGGTGGGGGGGGGGAGGGGCTGTTTATTTTCCGCGCACGCGTATTTACTACTCTGGGGGGGGGGGGGAGGGAAGAAGGGCTGCACGTACCGCGCATGCGGCCGCGGCCGGCCTGCCCCAGGCGGCACATTCCGCGCACGCGCAGTCGCCCGTGCTGACGGGGGGGAGGGGGCGGGGTGGGAGCGGGAGACCGGCGGGGGCGGTGCGTCGCAGACGCAGGCGCAGTGGCGGTACATTCCCCCCCCCTGTCGGCTGGGAAGCTGACGGTGGATTTTCCGCGCGTGCGCGCTGCGGCGCGGAGCCGAAAGCGAACCCGGGGCATCGTGGCGCTTGCGCGCCCGCCCGCCCGCCGTGGAGGATTCGGCGCGTGCGCGGTGGGGCGAAGCCTCGGGTCTCGGGACGGACTGTTAGCGTCTCGAGGAAAAAAAAACCGCGTCAGGTCGGGCGGCCGAACGAAGGAAGGAAGGAAGGAAGGCGGGCGAAAACGACAGAGAGAGAGAGAGTGTGTGCGTTAACCTCATGGTGGGATTTTACCTCACGGATTAACCCCCGGCCTCGGGGGCCGACAGACGCCAACAACCACCACCCCCCTCCGCCGATCCCAGACATTCACACAGTCCTATGACTCGCTAAGGATGGTACGAGAAACCAGGCACCTCTGGGTGGGGAATTTGCCGGAAAATGTCCGCGAAGACAAGATTATCGAACATTTTAAACGGTAAGAAATGAAGTCAAAAGACTCTTCGGTGTGTGGGAAGGAGCCCGGCCTCCAGCTTGCTTGGGATGAACTGGAACCGGAGAAAGTGGCCGGTTGTCTTTCTGCAGCTGTGTGAGTGAGATCGGGACACACACACACACGCTGCTGGTTAAGTTCACATCCTTCACTCCGCTAGTAAAAGGGGTCACAGGCGGCCCTACGGTATTCCTATTGTTGTGTAGCAATGCCACAATCTCGGGCAAACTGCTCACTCACTGGTGTCAGTCACCCCAACAGCTTTTGAGCCTCTCCATTCCACAGGGAAGAAAGATCGTCCACTCGAAATGGGACACAAACACGTTTTCTCTCTTTTGTTTTGTTATTCTAGCCCGTGACTTAGCTAAATGGCGATTGCGTGATTTTCAAAGCATCGCGTTTGCAAATGAAGTCAAGTTGGTGTTGGATGTGTGAATAGTTTGGGGAAGCTCCAGCCCCATGAGAGGGGAGGGATGTGAAGGTCTGACTATGTTTTAGACACATGGGAGCTGTAATGGAGGCCAGGGCTGTCTGTGGGAAACGGGACTGGGGGAAGGGTGTCCAACACAACACAACACATTTGCTGATAGCAAAGGTCCTAACTGGCGCTTATCTGCGATCAGAAACTGTTTGACCCTGCATAGTAGAAAATAAACTTACAGGCTCACGATACACTTCTGTGAGCAGGAAATATGTGCAACATGTCATTGTAATTGCTTTTAATTTTAAAAATAACGATTTGATGTGAAGATTTAGGTACCTTGCTTTAAATAGCTTCTAGAAAAGAGGCAGCGATCGAGTTGCAATTAGTTAAAGGTTCGAAATTGTTCGCCCTATAGTGAAGAATTGGAATTTGGAAACTACCTAATGTATTGTACAAAGCATGGTTACGTTGTGGAAGCTGGTTGCAAGTGGGCATAATGTTTGTGTCTAACTTCAATTGTTATGTGTTCAACGGTGTTGTTGATGTGAAAGGAAATGATAAAATTGGGATACTGAGCGTAGCGTGAGTAAAATGGCGGATCCCATTCTCGGCATCAAACCTCACGTTTGTCATTTGAAACATGTACTTTGTCGGAGGATGTGTAGTAAAATCTAATCTCCCACATTGTGTATGATTCTGTGATTTCAAAATATGTAATAAAGTGTTTTGGGAAACATTATGCGTTAAAGATGCAGTATCTGCGTCTTTGATCTGAATTACATTAATTTTAATACAAAGGCATGTCCGATCTATTGGAAGATTTATCACAACTATTGAAGTACAGAAGCTATGTCAATTGAGGTTATTATTTTTAAAAAAATGCGAAAAGGCCCGTCAGTTAATTTTAGGGAAATATCTCTATGAATTCCAAGGTGCATTAGTGATTTAACTCTGACTTCTTTGTTTTAATAAATGAACCTGTTAATTAACCTTCCAGGTTTGTAACAATCCATGGAAGATCTCCCGCAACCTAGTTGACTTGATTTGCACCGTTTCGACCTCGTGTTTAAAATGCTGCACCTGTCTTGAAAATCATTACCTTTATTGACGATTTATGTTGTCAAAAATAAAAGAAAAACCAAGGGTTTGGGCCAAAATGCAGACGGCATTGTTCTAACACCTCTAGGTTTCGCTTCTTGTCAGGCGTAGATATTGAGTAGGAATCAGTACTTGAAAGTGATGTGTACGATGGAAAACAAATGTTAGCAAGGGGATCCATTATGTTTTGGCAGCGTTCCGTGTTTTGATAAAGGATTTTGGTAAGAAACTTCTATATTTTGGGTTGATGGTGAAGTTGCCCAGTTACAGTTGCTTGGTGATTTATTCAAAGGCTATTAGATTGTCAGTCTTAAATTAGATCTAGTTACTGGTTTACATCTAACAGTATAGTTTGTGGAAAATCTTATATTAAGTACATAGATCATTGTACATCACAGTGAAGACAAACTTCATTTTTAGTTCCCATTTATAACCATTCAAATCCAACCAAATATTACAATCATTTGTTTGATTTTTTTTTAGGGACATGAACATATTTTGGTGCCTTTTTCCAGTCCAAAACCCCCCTAAAATTAAAAACATTTTGAATATGCATTTAATTGGCATAATGGTTACAAGCACTGAAATCGGTTACGGTTTGCAGAATCTGCTGTCTATATTTATATTTAATTATAGAAGAGCCTTGTATTTCTGGTATAACAGTCTGAAATGCAAATAAGCTAGTTCCCACCCCTCCCCCACCGGAGAACGCGAGAAACGCGTAAGGGGGAGGGTGCAAAAGGTTTCAGATAGAAACGAGCTGGAACAGGGGAAACATACAAAAAAACCTGTGGATTGTGAAACAAAGCTTTTGCTAATTCACGCTGTTTCGATATTTGGTGCATTTAATATTTATATTTCATAACAGCAGGGAGAATTATTAGGAAATCATTAGCTTAAAGTGAATCTATGTTAGATCGGTGCGTTTTTCTTCCCTCGTACACCCCAGAGTATAATTAGAATATAGTAAAAAGTGTAAGTAAAGCGGGCGATGTCAGCAAGGATGGTCTGGATGCTTTCTCCAGCGAAAAGAAGATCTGGCATTAACATTTCAAATCGTTTAAATGTTCTTGGACACAGCAGTGTTGTCATATTTTTGGGTGTGTAAACAGTGTGGACTATGATGAGGGCGTGGTCTCCTTGTGATCTGCTTTATTTTGCCAAAATAAGCCAACGTAGTTAACTAAGACTCAATTGTAGTAGCCGTCTAATTGGAACAACTAAAAGCTCACGCCCCTCCCCTGACATCAGTCTGAAGAAGGGTGTCGACCCGAAACGTCACCCATTCCTTCTCTCCGGAGATGCTACTTGACCCACTGAGTTACTCCAGCATTTTGTGTCTAATTGGAACAATTATTGTTTAGGCCTCAGGATATTTAACATTTTTTGAGAAATGTTACCAATCGGTTGTAATACACTGTCCCATTTGAATTCTGGCTAGTTTGTATCCACGATTTAAAAACAAAAGCATTTTCTTGTCATAAATAAATGACAGACTATAGTCCATTTAAATAATACTGAATTATTTTGCCAATAAGCTATAGAATGAATTTTGGTTCTAATCAAATGTGGGCCAATAACTTAAACTTAGTCTTCCAGACCATTCCCCTTATAGGGTCAGTTGTTTTCACTGACATGGGAAATATCAGATTTATCCTGAAATCTGTAAAACTTGTCATGTATAAATTTAATGTTGCATTCAGTATTGATCTGTGCTGCTTCCTGAGTTCACTTCAGAAGATTAATGTAAATTATGTCATATGTCAAGCTCTTGACATTGCTGCAGAATCATCCCATGCTCCACCCTATTTCCAAGACACATATCTACTGTTTGCCAAAAACTGGCATATTTTCTGAGATCCACTAAAAAGTTGTGAGGTTACAGATTCATGTACAGTTTCTGGAAGTGTCATAATATAACAAGATCTTTCTATTTTAATTTCATTTAAGTAACAATGTTCAGGCTGATGTTGGAGTTAAATTCAAATTGGACATTTTCCATTCATAGTAGTTGTAGTACTGATCCATTGTATATTTTCTTGTAATACAATTAAGTAAATTACACACAGGATGGTGGAATGACAGATTTGGCTTTGACATTGCGTGGCTAGCAGTTAAAAGATGAATAATGAATCCTAACTTTTTGTCCAAAATTTCTGGCTCCCAACTATCCGTTGAGGTTTCATAGCACAATATTCAACAAAAGCGGCAGCTGCTCCCTGGCTGCTGGGTCTGTGTGAGAGCTTTTGGTTTCATATGCAAAGAGGAAAAATCTTTTTCATTAATGCAAGAGAATTACTCTTACAACACTATCAGTATTAATTGAAGTATAATCATTTGAAAATTATAAATATATTAACTTTGAGTTAGTACAAGGATAATATTCTACAGTGAGGTCAAGCCATGTTGTGGGACCTGAGGCAAAAGTGTAGGCTGACGTCTTAGTGAAAGGGGAATACAGCTGTATGTGGAATGGGCCTAGCTGGGCACCTCCCCGTCTGAGGTCATTTGTTGCCAGCCCGGATTGGTCCTGGTCTTTTCTCCAGTTCTTCACCCCCCTATGTTCAGTCTGAATAAGGGTCCCGACCGGAAACATCGCCGATCCTTTTCCTCCAGCGATGCTGCCTGACCCGCTGAGTTACTCCAGCACTTTGTATCTATATTAAATCAAAGCCTGACCCTCTAATCACCTTGTAAAATATCCTGTTTTGAAAAATAAAGGGTGTTCTCGGTGGCTGATGTTGCCACACAAACTAATTGATCATTTTTGATATTGTGGGTCATATCATATTATGATATTGTGGGTCGGCTCTGACCTCCCTACCATCGAGGGGATCTATCACAGTCGCTGCCTCAAAAAGGCTGACAGCATCATCAAGGATCCACACCATCCTGGCCACACACTCATCTCCCCACTGCCTTCAGGTAGAAGGTACAGGGAGCCTGAAATCTGCAACATCCAGGTTCAGGAATAGCTGCTTCCCCACAGCCATCAGGCTATTAAACTCAACTCAAACTGGTGGATTTGCCTACTTTCCAATGGTATTTATATTCAGTAGCTTCTGTGAAGCGCTTAAGGCATCCAGGGGATAAACAGCTCAATTGAAATGCAAATTTCTTTAATGATAACATTGTATTGGCAATCTTCACAATTTATAATTATTTACAACTTGTATGGTGGATTTTTCTTAAATTTATTTGACATGCGGTTTGTAGATTAATTGGCCTCCAAATTGCTCCAAGTGTTGAAGGAATGGATGAGTAAATGGGATAACATAGAACTAATGTATTACAGCTAGTGATGACATTTGCACTGACTAAATGAAATGTTGCCATTATTGTAATGTCAGAGAGAAGTTGACAAGAAATATACTTGAATTGAGGTAATGTAGATAACAAATAATGCCAAAACACTGGTCCGCCTGCTCATATTGAGATATCAGATTGTTAAGCAACACCTTGGCGGCATTACATTTGCGAGGTATATTTGGTTGTCTCTCTTACTTGGCTTTGAGCAATATTGTATACAGTGGTTACAACACATTATTCAGCCAACTCTTTCGTGAACATGTATGCAGTATTGTGGAAGTAGTGTGCAAAATTGTGTATGAGGATTGGTTTAGCTTTGGAATATCAGTTACCATGTTCCAGCGGTTTTAGTAATCGCCTGACGTTTACTTTCAGTTTTGTCCAGTCTGCTATCCATTCTGCTGCTTTTACTTCGATTCCATATGCTTTGGGTTAAGTTGCATCTTCTCAAAGACATATTGCATCTTGGAAATCTGAAACTGAAAAACCTGGGAACACACCACATGTCAGGCTAGATGCAGCCCTGCTCAGAGCATTTCTGAAATTTTCTATTTCAATAAAAATTAACAGAGTTTACTGTTCAGTTTTGGAACAGATTGACTATTCTGTATTATATATTATGCATGTTTTTCGATTGAATCTTTGAATATGTTAGTGGACATTTATTTTTAATACATTGGCACCTAAACACATTGATGGAGTTGAAGGTAGACACAAAATGCTGGAGTAACTCAGCGGGACAGGCAGCATTTCTGGAGCAATACTGCATACATGTTCACGAAAGAGTTGGGTGATGTTTCGGGTCGAGACCCTTCTTCAGAGATTGATGGAGTTGATATTTATGATCACTCTGGACTCATACCGACCAACAAAATTTAAAAGTAACAGTGATTTCACCAGGGGATTTAGTGGTTCAACACCACGAAACAGCCTTGGATGTTACTGCTGCCTCAGCACCTCGTCCCGTAGCCACTCGTCTGAATTTATTTCATTTTAATGGAAGGCGTGATACCTGGGTCGAGCGGTGGTGGTAGGTCATTCAAGTGGATCAGAACGAGCACCGTCCACAAAATACCGAAGCCCAGCTGTTGAAGCTGTCAGTTTAAATTTGTTTCTCAATATTTGGCACCCAGACTTGTTTAAATTAGAATTAAATTTAAATCTTGCATATTAGACAATTCGCCATGACACAAAACGAACAGACCTGCCTTATTTTCCCAATCCTGCCAACCCCTTGTGAAGGCTACGGGATTCCGCACTATATTAGCACTTTACCTGGCTCGGGAAATCACGAGCAAAGATCTTTGATCACGAGATCCTGCTTTCTCATTGTATTGCATAGGGAGGGAGCGCACTCTGTTTAAAAAAAACAAATTGTATTTCTGTTATACCAGCAGCTCACCATTTTAAAATAAAATCCGGCCAGTATATATCGTTTTTCTTTTGAAGTAATCTTGAAGTAACTTAATCAAAGCGTCAAATTATTACCATTTATATATCTTTGCGGGTTTACGATAGATACCTCTTAACGGAAGCGAACATTTTAATAAAATATTGCGGATGGTTGAAACCCAAAATAAAGAAAACTTTCTGTAGATCCGGCAACGTTTTGAATTGAAGCCCCTTCGTTTAAACTGGGAAAAGAAAACAAGTTGGTACTTGTTTTTCGTTCATGTTCTAACGAAGGATCTACCTGAAACGTTAAGTCTGCTTCTCTTTCACGAACATTGTCTGATCTGCTGAATCTTCCCGCCACAAAAATGTTGAGTCTTAATAGGTTGTGTGGATAGTCCATATATCCTTTGAGTTAATATAAAATTAGATTCATTATTACGCTAAGTTTTAGAAGTGACATTTGGAGAAACCGAGAACCGCCTGGAACGCAGGTTTTCTGCAAAAGCAGTACAGTTCCTGGCACCGCATAATATGCATTGTGTAAAAATGTCGGTGTGGCATTCACTTCTCCCTAGAGACTTGCCCAGAAGCAACAAGGCAATTTATTCTGCTGATGAACGTCACTCTAATCGCATCACGATTTAAAAAAATAGAATCTTTTTTTAGGGAGATCATTGTACAGTTACTGAATAGAAACTATTTACAGAAATGGGGAAACAATTTTTTTACGTAGGAGTGAGTACAAATTAAAACACGCAGCGTTTAAATCTTACTGCAATACAAGCAGACCATGTGATATCCTTGCAAGATCCACCCAATTTCTGAAAAGTAGATTATTTGATGACTGCACCCAATGAAAATCCTAGAAGGAACAATGTCCTTGAAATTAAAATAAAATGTTTACGGGCAAATTACGTTGAACAATATCTAAATAACCGATCATTTTTTCGCTGGAGTTATTGATTTACTAAAATGGCCCGATTTCGAGCCTTTTTTTCCTGCGTCTCCCGCCATTATATGTGGCCGTTTGATTCTCGTAATATGTCCCGCCATTTTACAGCATTGCACCGCTGGTCGGCTGCGAGATTGCAGTAATCGAGAGAGCTTGGAAGGCAGCCACAAGGTGTGTCATGCGGCCGGTATAGCTCATCACTGAGGGAAAGCACATAAATAGCTGTTCTCGGGATTTGCTCAAAGTCCAGTTGTTTATTTAAACGGCCTTGGCTTCTCGAAGTACACACAAGCTTGTAAACAGATAGCATGTATTTGAATGGGGGTTAAAATAGAATAAAACCTCCGATAGCAGCATTCGCCGAAGTCTTTGTGAAAAGATTGCATTTTACTGCCTGCCGTTTTCGCAATTGCAGCTACAAAAGCATGGATTAGATTAATTAAAATGTGTACATTTTGCATGTTGTCCTTATTTGGCAGTACAGTTAACTATGCAACATAAATTGAACTATCGTAATTATACATATTATAATTATAATTCAACTACAAAATAAATGTATTCTTAATAAAACACACACAGCTTCCATGATTCTCCAAACCAGTACCACCCCCTTCCCCAATATCGCCAGGATTGGTGATTTTCACCTAACATCACGTCTTGGGCTGGGAAATAGAAGGAAGAGTTGGGGTGTTACAATTGATCTCAGTCATCTGGGTTTGAAAAGCACAAATTAGGTTGTACTTTTGTACCGATTACTCTATAATGTCACCAGGAAATGCATGCAATGGCCTTTATATTAGTTTAGGGATTTTGAGTTATTAAATAAGTCTATTTGGTCTGACATCCTAAAATAAACTTTATAGGTTCCCCAAGTCATCTGTGGCAAATCATTTCTGGACCACCAGCTAAAAGATGCACATTTTGAATACAACAATGTAAAAAGATGTTGAAAATAAGACCGAACTTAAATGTATTATCTCTCATTTTGATAAAGCACCAGAATGTATCAAAGAATAACTGACAGTGTTTAATCGCAGATTGGTTACAGCACAGGAGGGGTTCATTTGGCTCCTTGTGTCTATACTGGCACCATGTGAGAACATCCTACTCTCCGTATTTCCCTTAGTCCTGCAGATTCTCTCCTACAAAACACAAGAATTCAAGACCAGGATTGGCAGTTTGCAGAGGAGAAACAATTAGATGGAAAATTCAATATTACACTTAAGCTTTAAAAATCGTAGTTGTATGTTCCGTTGTATTACTATTTATGTTTACTTTTATAATGTACATTAACACCAAAGTTGTTACCTTCAGTTTAGCATTCTTTTTCTACCAAAGTCGAACATTTTGATCATAAGCCATTTTCTAAACTTCAGTAATGTGGAAACCGAAAATCTTATTTTATAGATAACATAGATGGAATGCTTGAATTTCTGTTTCGGGGAAGATTCAATCCCATTGATGTTTCTCCATTTAGGTTAAATAAAGAGTCAGCAGGGTGAATTATTCCTTTGGAATTTAATTAGTGCAGCTAATGAGCATGATGCTAAATCATTAACCTAATGCATCAGTGGATAATTCACCAGGGAATGGGAATATGAAAATTACTTGGGACTTCAAGATTGCTGATGGATGAGATGAGATACAAGGAACTGCAGATGCAGGTTTACAAAAAATAAAAAATGCTGGAGTAACTCAGCGGATCAGGAAGCTTCTCTGGAGAACATGGATAGGTGATGATTTGTGTCGGGACCCTTCTCCATACAATAAGATATTGGTGGAACTGGAGCTCTGCTTTTGAAGATGAGAATAGGAACAGGAAAATAAAGCATGAATGAATTCAGTGGTGCGCTTAAGTAAATCTTGGAAATAATAGCTGAATACTGTCAGCGTGCTTTGTCCAAATTTCTGCATCTGGTTTAAAAGAATCCAGTTAATTTAAGTACAAGGTTTATTTGAGACAGTGTAAATTAGGATTTTGTACCAGTTTTGATCATAATACATTTACTCCCTCAATCCAACAACATTGCGTATTCATCAGTATCATGGACTAGAATACAGAAGATATCAATTGTCATCAACAGCAATTGAGAATCAATTATTCCCTAATCTCCATTTCTGATCTTGCCAAACCACATATATAATGCTTTCTTCATGATGTTGGGTATACTTTATGAAATATGGTGTAGCTGCAACCCGAACAGCGTAGTTTACATCGAAAACACAAAAAATAAGTTAATTGTAGAATCATATAGCACGGAGACTCAACTCACGGCATTCATGGCAGTCATCAAACTCCACACTTCATTTTCTGTTCTTGCATCCCCATCAACCTCATCCGCTCCCTGATTTTCCTATTTCCTACCTGGTGTCATATAGACATACAGTACCTGTGGGAGTAAACTGGAGTGTTGGAATTGGGGGGGGGGGGGGGGGGGGGGGGGGGAATGGTGCACATCAACCTTACACACACGTCATACCAACAACGCACAACCTCAGCATCAAGTAACGAGTCTCTGGAGCTGTAAGGCTGCAGCACCAACTGCTATGCCAATAGTGTGTTTAAATTTCATTCTAATCTTTAAACAATTGTTGAAAATAATAGTTTGAATATTGGCATAACATGTAACGTGTTGATTGTAAAATGCCTTGGTTAGTTTGTATTTTGCATAATAATTTCCCCCCCCCTTTTGTTTTTCAGATATGGCCGAGTGGAAAGTGTCAAAATTCTTCCCAAAAGGGGCTCAGAAGGTGGAGTGGCAGCCTTTGTGGATTTTGTGGACATCAAAAGTGCACAGAAAGCGCATAATTCTGTCAATAAAATGGGAGATCGGGACCTTCGAACGGATTACAATGAGCCTGGCACTATTCCAAGTGCTGCCCGGGGATTAGATGATACCGTTCCTATAGGAACTCGTACTAGAGAGGTTTCAGGGTTCAGGGGAGGTGGTGGGGGGCCAACATATGGACCGCCACCATCACTACATGGACGGGAAGGACGTTATGAACGGAGACTTGATGGGTAAGTTCCAAGGTTTCTCTAGGCAGGATTTTGATAAATAGTGTGAGAAGCAGCAACTCATGTTTAGGTTCCCCAGATGGATTTAAGGAGGAAATCTGTACACTCGTGTCGTTATTGGATATGGAAGAGAATTGAAACCAGTAGCAGCTCTGGCCTCTTCGCAGTGGATCTATTCTGCAGCTGGCTGGATGACTACTCCTGGGATAAGTTTGGTTAGTGTGATGGAAGGTTTCTATCAGTTACTATGGAGTTAACCCTCGAAATAAGCTTCCCTTTTTCCCTGGATTGCAAGCAGTTCCCTCTGGATGGATCCCTTCGATTGAGTGGCATGATATTACATCCTGGTACAACCAACCTGAGGAATACTATGGAATTACTAGACCTACAGTTTCAGGCAATATTGAAGTGCATTGAAGACTTCCCGCAGTATCATTGGCTTTGGTTTAAATGTAATATATTGATGCACGTTCTTTGGATATGAAATCTTTCGATGAAGATATAGTACTCTTTGATCTACCACCTTGAAGGATATTACAGCTAATAATTTTCAACGAATTCATGGAAAGGAAAACTGAAGAATTGATGAAGTAACATATACAAGGGTCTACATATCTGTACTGTTTATTTTGATTCACCCCGATTGGATCTTATGGATTTTTCTGGTCTGACGGTTAAATTATAGAAGCTTACAAACATTTGGAATTTTATTTTCCCGCATAATGGAATGAAGGGCATTATCACTTCAACGTGGGATTATATTCATCTTAAAGTAGTTGTATGGCAGATTGGATTACCTGGTTTGTGTTTCATACTCATCTTGATTCTACTTATTGTACCAGTGGACTATCAAACAAGGGACATCTGTTAGTGGATACTTTACATTTTAACTTTCAGATCAAATATGAAAAGATTTTAAGACATGGCAACTGACTGCTAGAAAATGGATATTATATGTCTACTACTAGAAGAAAGCACTGTGCTCTGGGAGTAACGGGTATAGTTGCTTAATATCGACTCGGATTGGGATACATTTATCTACATCCATCTGAACGCACTCCGCATCTCAGAAAGGTCTTGGGGTTTGGGAGTTACTTTAAACTTTGGGAGCTATCTGTATGAGGCGAATGTACGTAACACTGGCAATGGAAATTTATCTTTCTTGGGCGTTCAGTTTTCTTGATACAATCCCCAAATCAATGCGGCACTAGCACTATCCGAAGTTGGATTACCCCTTTAAGAGGGGACCAAATTGGGAATGTTTGTACACTTTTCTCTCCCTAGATTTAATTGGGATTTAGGTCGTGTTTACTGCAGTCTAAAAAGGTTGGTATGCCCTGCCATGCGTATCTTAGCCCCTCTTCTAACCCAGTCAACCCTTTCTTTCCACTAACTCCAGTAGTCATTAGCACTGCTAAAAGTTCAATCAGCACTTAGCCAATAGAATCTCACTGTCTTGCACCTCTGTGAGCTACTTTGCCTGTCTTTGTCTTTCATTGATTAGGAATTTGTATTTTTTTTTGTGTGTCAGCTGATGGCAATAATGCTTTGGAATCAGCTTGCTTCTTTTCATTGCTGAAAGGTCAGTGTAAAATGATTCCACAGTACATTATAAGCACAGTTCTATACCGCCTTCATTAAGTCAACTTGACTACGCATAGCTTAGTGGCTTTGCTTCTCGGTGTCTTCTGTTTTCTGAATCTGTAGAATCAGCAAAATAGTAATACTGTTTTAATATCTTGCATGGAAGAAATTTAGAATGGGAAGGGATTAAAAAAAAACCCGAATGGAAACAAAACAGTAAAGATTGAGTAGAGTTATGTAAATTCCAGAATTTAAAATAACTAGATTTCTGGATATTATGTATTTTACTGAGGTAAATTACTCAGCGAATTAGTTAGCTTTTGGTAAGTCAGCTTCTACAATAATCCTTTCCTGACTATACCTGAGAATTGGGAAATAAAAGCTTAGTAATTAGTCTAATATCAACTGCAATAGGAAATTAATAAGCAATGGTTTACTGTGAAATATAAGCATTGGAAGAAAACATTCTATTTTTTTAAACAATAATAGTTACTGAACACAATGCTTTTGCCAATTATGTAAATGTTTCCATATAGTCGCTATTTAAAATTCAAGTGCTTATTTTGCCAGTGTTTAATGGGGGAAATTCGGGGATATTTCAGCTATGTGGATGATGCGTGACTGATTCTTTGTTTTCCTTCTTTTCCCCCACCCCCTTCCCCAAACAAAACACAGGGCTTCTGACAACCGGGAGCGTACTTATGATCATAGTGCCTATGGACACCACGATCGTACAACAGCAGGGTTTGATCGTCCCAGACATTATGAACAGGATTACTATAGAGATCCTCGGGATCGAACTATACAACATGGAGTTTATTATGGGTCAAGAAGTCGAAGCCCTACTCGATTTGAAGCTCATGATCCACGTTATGAACAAAGAGGGAGGGAACAGTTTGCAATATCAAGTGTAGTACACCGAGATCTCTACAGGGAAGATATTACTCGGGAAGTAAGAGGGAGACGGCAGGAAAAGAACTATCAGCACAGCCGAAGTCGATCCCCACATTCCTCACGGTCAGGAAACCAATCCCCACAGCGACCTAGCCAAGGACGGCCACGGCGATCTCCCAGTGGCAGTGGGTCCCGGAGTAGGTCATCAAGCAGTGATTCAGTCAGCAGCAGCAGTAGTACCAGCAGTGACAGGTAGGTGGAGAGGAGCGTACCACAAATAGTTTCCATCCACGCATCCCATTTGACGTCAGAGTAGATGGGATAATTTGGTCCTTTTGCTTGTCATCAGAAAAGGTGAAGTGTGTAAGTTGGCAAAACTGGGTATCTCTCTTTATAGTACCGTTTTAATCCAGAGAGTTTTCAATTATTTAAAAGAAAGGAATGTATATTTAGCACAAACCCACCAAAGCAGTTTTTGTGCCACTCAAATGCAAAATTAACGTACTGTTGTTATTAGGATGTTAATGAAATTGCAATGGAACAGATGTATCATTTATGCCATTTCCGTGAAGGAGAAAAAATACCTTTCCAAAAGGGTAAATCTGAAAATAGCATTTGTGTAGAGCATGTGGGTAAATTGATGATGGTAGTAGCAATCTATTGTGATAAGATAATTCTGTAAGCTTGAGTATGAACTTTTTCCCCGCCTGTGACAAAGTGGCAACAGTGTTTACACATTTGGATGTGAATCCTCACCACAATGACATTCCATTCAGGATGGTCATTGCATCAAGGTCGTTGCATCTGTTTAGTCTATTCAGATGCATTGTAATTAGGAGGGGGAAAAATCAGTTTTTCAGTAATTTCTAGTATTGCACATCACTGTGTTCATAATATTAGAACCTTTTATCTTTCCGACTTTGAATATTGTTAGTGGCAGGATAGCAATGTCAAATTTCTATACATGTATACAAACTGAGAAACCTTTTTTTCCCCCTACTTGGTCATACATAGCAGCCAATTGTTGATTTGCAAAAACAATTGCATGTTTTGTGAGAACTATTAGCAGAAAGATCAAAATGTTTTGCCTGGTTTTACTGAACATTTCAATGAGAAAGTATAACTTGTATTATTCCATGATAATCAAATGTGTGTTTTTGTAATGTTTTATGACGTTATCTCACAATTGGAAAGATTGTGGCATTGTGCTTGATCCCTGACAACTAGATGCATCAGATCCTAAATGTACACAGTGAAAGATTTACATTTCCTACTGATCATTTAAGTGTAGATTATTTTTAGAATTATTTTTAATATTATTTTACTTGTTGCATTCTGCTGCCTGTAATGGCAATGTGTGTGTGAGTTCACTCGGCTTGAAGCACTGCCGTGATAGAATCATTAGTTAGTAAGTCTACTTTAGAAGGCAAAGTCCCTTTCATTCCTCAATTTAAGTAGTGCCTTTGATAATTTATTTTGTAGCATGGTAAATTAGAACTATGCACAATATTCATTTTGTAAACCATTTTGTTGCACTGAAAAGTGCAATGACAATAAATTGAATCCAATCCAATTCCAAATGAGATCTATGCAAGGTTCTCCACAGGTTTAATGGAACTATTTAATTACTTTACTTTTGCTCCTTAGTTTGGTTCAAGGTACAGTGAAAAACTTTTTTGTTGCATACTCTCCAGTCAGTGAAAAGACTATACATGATTACGATCAAGCCGTCCACAGTGTACAGATACAGGATAAGGGAATAACATTTAGTGTAAGACAAAGTCCGATAAAAGATAGTCCAAGCGTCTCCAATGAGGTAGATCGTAGGTCAGGACTGCTCTCTAGTTGGTGATAATATGGCTCAGTAGCCCAATAATGGCAACTGAGCAGTGGCAGTGGTTTGCCAGAACTATGCAGTCTTCATTTACCTCATGTCTAAATTATCTATTCTAAAATTCACTTGCTCTTTCCACTTAAGTTCTTCAGTTTATGTGCTGGTAACACTGTTGGTATTGATTATTATTGCTATTATTAAGTTGTATTTCTGTTTGCCAAGTCCAAATTATTTTTGGAAATGGTAAACAGTAGTGGCTCTAATGCCAATTGTTGTGGCACACTCCAACTTTCCACCATTCTAAACCAAAATCTTTTAACTCCAAAGTCTTCTGTTTTATCACCATTTAATATGAATTCTGCTACTTGACCTTCGGTACTTATCCGAGTTGTAAGTCTCGTATACAACTGGATTTTAGCGTATCTAATTATATTACACCTACTTAGTACCTTAATCTACTGCCTATTACTTCTACATAGAATAGTCAAGCATCACTTGCCCTATTGAAATCTGTGCTAATTTGTGTGTCAGATTTTTTTTTGCCACGTCATTGAGCAAAAATTCCATTGAACCAGGACTTGAGGTCAGCAAAGGTTTGAAAGTGGTTCCCATCAATGAGAATAAAACACCTCAAAAATATCTAGTGATTTTTGTGGTGAGAACTTCCTTTTTAATGCTGGCTGCTTTCAGTTGAAATTTCCAAGTAAATTCATTATGTCCAGCAACTTTGATATCATTTGGCTGAACAGATGATCAAATTAAAGAATTTTAGAGTCAGACAACCAGGAAGCAGCCTTTAAGTTAATTTTAGTGTAGTGTTAAACAAAAATGAATATGATACCATTAAGGATGTGGCTAAAATATCCTAAACTTTAGAAGCTTTTTTAATTCCCATTTATTTTAAGACATTTGTCGTGTAAGGAAATTACAATAATCATTGTGCTGTAATTATAATTACAGTTTAGTCATGACGCACTATGATCTCATGTAACTGGGTATGAGATGTTGTTGCCTAAATTTACATCCGATCAAGCAATTACTCTTGCTTGCGATGGAGCAGGCTGCAATCAGCAAATAAGAAAATACACTACCACTGGTAGCAAGTTTGGGAATCTCACAGTACACCGTACATGTGTGAAAACTCTAAAGTTCACGTTAGTTGCATGGATTTGTGAATATCTACACTTGCTGTGATTTGATAATAACCACTAAATCTCTTATCTTCATTAAGCTCACTACTTTTGAATTCCTGATTCGATTTTCTCACTGGAGTATAGCAGAACGTTATCTGTCTGCAATCCTCTGACACAATTTCCTTTCCTGGTGGATTTTTATAAATATAAAATTGTGCAGCTGCTATATTACATCCTGAATTTCTTTATGTATGTATTGACCAATTGTGGGATATACCCGTTTCAGAAGCGTGCACACATTTATATGTAGAAAAGGTTAGCAACTGAGTAAAATACCTGGGGCAAATGATCCCTTCTGAGAAATTGTCCCAATAGTATTTGGTTTTGAGGTCGATCATATGTTTTGTGAACAAATTGATGTGTCTAAGACTTATGATTTTTACTGTCACTGTTTTTCCCAATGCTTTTAAGTAATGCATTCTAATGATATACTGAATGTGTTTTGATGCTCTATGTAGGTCAGTAAGTGCATTGATGTGTTGTATGCAAATGCACATTACTCTGAATACGTGGGAATTTTTTTGTTGTGTATGTTGTCAGTATGTTGTTTCTTTATGGAGATACAAGATAGATGAAAGTTAATGGCCCTGATTCTCTTGAAATATGAACCTAAATATGTTCCTGTTGTGTAAATATCACACGTTTGCATGTTTCTAACAAATATACAGATCTCTGAGAAAAAGCAGTGATGCATAACATGGATTTTGTTGGAAAGGACATTGACAGCTGCCACCAGTCCTAGGGTTATATTTGGTTGTGCTGTGTCACATTTATTGGATAACTGTTTAATCAGCTCCTTTCCAAGTTCACCAGAGGTTCAGGATTCAAAATCTTTTAACATCAATCACCATCGTACTACCCAGATGCCCTGCTACCAGCCGTCCTGATTGTGAAATGCTAGTCCTGAGTAAATAATGCCATTTTAGAGTGAATTTACTAACAAGTACACTGCCTGTAATCCATTGTGGACTTTATTCCTCTTGATTCACGTGTAGATGAATAATGGAAATGGTGAAGTTAATTGTTCTCATTCTGGCTAATCTTCAAAATGCAAAGCAGGAAGAAAAATAGCATTGAATCTCCAGAATAATTAATTTATGTTTACAATGTATAAAATCACATGTATCTGTTGGACATAATTTTACAATAGCTTGCTAGATTATCCCAATACGGAATTATAGGTAAGCAAAAATGCTGTGACATTTCACACAATTGGGGGTTTTTATTTTATTTTTAGAGATATAGCGTGGAAACGGGCCCTACGGCCCACCGAGTCCACACCAACCAGCGGCCCCAGCACATTAACACTACCCTACACACATTAGGGACAATTGACAATTATACCAAGTATACAAACACAAGCCAATTAAGCTGCAAACCTGTACGTCTTTATAGTGTTGGAGGAAACCAAAGATCTCGGAGAAAACCCGTGCAATCACGGGGAGAACATACAAACTCCATAGAGACTGCACCCGTAGTTGGGATCAACCCCGGGTCTCTACCGCTGCGCCACCGTGCCACCCTTTTGGCATTGCGCTATAGAGGGAGTCATTTGAATAAATGATTTTTGCAAATTTAAATGACTTGGAATTGTTTGTTACTTGAAACTTGATTTAAACCTTGTATTTAAATAATGTTAATTACTGTTCTTTTACAAACCATGTTCTCAGGGTATCTAAATCTAAATTTTATTAATTATTTATGTTATGACATCGGATGGAAGCTGCATACCAAATCTTGTTGCGCTTATTTGCAATGACAATAAAATATATTATTATTATTATTATTATTATGTATTTAAGTTGGAGAGAAAAATCTAATGGCATTTATGAATGCTGAGCCAACAGAAAAGCCAAAGGAAAAATCATAATATTGCAGATGCTAGAACGAGTTGCTGTCTGACAGCATCTGTAAGAACCAACACACTTAACGACCCAAGATATGAGGAGATATTGGTGCAGATCAAAAGCATTTGCAATGCTAAATTTTCAGGAAGGTCTTTAAGGTAAATGGGCTGCAGGTTTAACTGACATATTTCTTACTAGAAGCAGCTTGCAACAATAGTCATTTATTTATCAAACAATTACCACAGGGATATGTTTAAGAAGGAACTGCAGATGCTGGAAAAATCGAAGGTAGATAAAAATGCTGGAGAAACTCAACGGGTGAAACTTAGCATCTATGGAGCAAAATGTTCACCCCAGCGGTATGAACATTGACTTCTCCAATTTCAGGTAGTCCTTGCTTTCTCCCTCTTCCCCCTCCCCTTCCCAGCTCTCCCACAGCCCACTGTCTCCTCCTCTTCCATTCTTCTTCCTGCCCCCCCACATCAGTCTGAAGAATGGTCTCGACCCGAAACGTCACCTTTTCCTTCGCTCCATAGATGCTGCCTCAACCGCTGAGTTTCACCAGCATTTTTATCTACCACAGGGATAACATATGTTTGGCTACACATCTGATTTGGGATTAAATAGTAACTTTCTTAATGATGTAAAACTTGAAAATATGAGATGCCAAAAAAAAGCGAAGTCTCAGTATGGTACCACTTCTCTGGAAAAAAGGAAGATCTCCAGGGATGCTGACTGACCCGTTGCGTTACTCCAGCTTTTTCTGTAATAAAATTCAACAACGGGGTCTTGTATTGTAGCCTAATAGAAAGTAACAAAGGGAGCTAAGTATCTTATGTATGCAGCTGGTCTTTGTGCTATTTTCAATTTCAGAAGCCAAAACACAATCGGAGTTTCATTTTATCACACCTTTTCTCTTGACAGATAATTTATATGAACTCTGAATTGTAATCTCATTTTTTTGAGTACCATATGTATATACCAAGAGCAAACCCCCCACCACTAAGTTGCAGTAAAAATGTTTGGCATAGAATAAAGAACAAAAGAGAATGTCTATGATAGGGTGGAGGGTGGGAGTGATTGAAAGTGGGCAATAAAGGCATTGTACCGTACTGAGACCTCTCTTTTAGAGGGTTGATTCATTACTGTCACCTTGCCCCTCCAATCTGAACTCTCATAGGTACTTAAAAAAAAGATTTGAGCTACTCATTGCTGTCCCAGGAATCTGGTGTGAATCTCTGCCCTCTCCTGGTGTATCTCCAATAATGAATTCCTCTGTGACTCAGTATGGAGAGACTGCCAGCGAGGTCTGGTTTTGGGTGGACTGTGTGAATGTGGAAGCCACTGTGCTGAGATGTTTGCCTTGGACTGCACCTTGGCTGGCAGAGTGAATCTGGCCAATAGCTGGGGACTGACAATATTTTCACCACGTGTTCACAGAACGCCCAGGTCATACCGTTTTCCTCATCGCCATCTTTTGAATATGATGGAAACTGCCGTCTCACCCTCACCTTTGTTTGCCTGCACAGATTCTCCCAGCCGAAAGTGCAGAGACAGCAGTTTCCATCTCCTCAGGTGATGACCGAGACTGTATGACCCAGATTGTGTGGCAGCATATGAAGCAAGTGCTACCAGTTGCTTTCAATGCTTCTAGGTGCCAGCCAGAATGCTACTCCGAGTTCCACATCTCAGTGTTGAGAGGCTGCATAGCTCATCCTGGCCTGCCCAACACCAGCCTCCACAGGCTGCCTGCACACCAATTTATGATGCTATTTAATTTGGTGCTAGCATCCCAACACAACAGTGCACGGCAACAAGGATCCTTGTACAGCAGTGCAGTATGTATTGCATCTCTCTCTATATAATTCTGCAATTACCTTTTACATAGCTGATTCCATTAGCACTGTTGTTCCCAGGAATGCAATCTGTTCTATGTGAAGTACCAGTGCAATGAATAGCAGGGTATAAAAGGAGATGCTGATTTTATACATGAAATTGGCAACGGCAAATAGAACAGTGAGAAAGTAATTAAGAGTGCTCGAAATCTTAGCTAAAGATGCTGGAATTACATGCTAGTTGAACACATTGTTTAGCCCATTATGCTTTATTGTACCTTTCTGCAGATGAGTTATTCCTTGAGCTTGAAACGAGCCATGCCGAATTAGTGTAAGGGGATGAATACAGAGTTCAAAATGGATAAGTAATGTGGGTCATCTAGAAACTCAATGTCTCATTCGCAGTTTGAACAGAAATGGTTTGTAAAACTGTTATCCAGTGTGGCAACAATTATTTTGAAGAATAGATTTGATCTATTTGATGTCATGGAGCTCTTTAAGGACTTTAATGTGCACATATAATGTATGAACAGTTAAAATATTTGGGAATTTGAAAGGTTTATTGGTTTTGATCCACTAAAATAAAAAAAGGTTCAATACTATGCACTCTGTGGCTAGTTAGTTAACATGATTAACATATTACTGCTGGTTAGTTCACACGATTTGTTGTGACCTATCCAAAACTGGAAGAGTAGGTTTGATTTTTAGTGTACTATTAATTAGCTATAATTTATTCATTTCCCATTGCATCTGCGGCAAGTGTGTGCAAATAGTGGCTGAGCTGGATTTGGCTGTGATGCTTTCATTGTTAAAATAAATAGGCTGACATTAATTTTTCAAGAATATGTAAAGAATGGATCCATTTTGTTGAAGTGTTGGAAACAAAGCTGTGTGTGGTTATATCTGAAAATGCATTCATTCCGAATTGTTAGAACATGTTGGGAGAAGTTCAACAAGTTTAGAAATGAATTTTTATACGCAGTATTCTATTAAAGCACATTAATAAACATATAAAATTCTAACGGGATTGGACAGGCTCGATACAGGAAAAATGTTTCAGATATTTGGGGAGTCCAGAACCAGAGGTCACAGTTTAAGAATAAGGGGTAGGCCATTTAGGACTGAGATGACTAAATACTTTTTTGCCTAGAGAGTTGTGAATCTGGAATTCTCTGCCACAGAAGGCAGTGGAGGCCAATTCACTGGATGTATTCAAGAGAGAGTTAGATATTGCTCTTAGTGCTAACGGAACCAATGGATATGGGGAGAAAGCAGGAACGGAGTACTGATTTTTGGATGATCATCCATGATCATATTGGCTCGAAGGGCCAAATCGTCTACTCCTGCACCTATTTTGTATGTTTCTATTAGTATTTTCTTGCACTACTTCAGATTTACTGATTAATCGCATTTATCATGTTTACTATGAAGCATGCAAAAAAAGGAATTTCATTGGATCCAGGTGTATTTGACAATTTAGTGAATCATTTTCTTGAAGGCATCCCCATTGAAAAGAGCAGCATTCGATGTCCATCCCTAATTACCTTTGAAACGATTTGCTCACATTTGACCAATATCCTTCTAAACCCTTTCTATCCATGTACATGTCCAAGTGTCTTTTAAATGTTGTTATTGTACCTGCCTCAACTACCTCTGCTGGCAACTCAATCATTATACTTGCCACCCTCTGAGTGAAAATGTTGCCCCTCTTACCTGTGTCTTCTGGTTCTTGATTCCCTTAACCTGAATAAAAGACTCTCACGCCATCAATTCCTTTCATGATTTTATACACCTTTATAAGATTACCCCTGAACCTCGGGTTCCAATGAATAAAATCCTAGCTTGCCCAATCTCTACCCATAGCTCAAGTTCTTGAGTCCTGCCAACATCCTCGGAAATCTTCTCTGCATTCTTTCCAGCTTAATGACATCCTTCCTTGCGGGGTGACGATAACTAAACGCAATACTCCAACTGCAGCCTCGCCAGCCTCTGAGTATTCAACCATTGAGCATAGAATGTCCCAACTTCCATACTCAATAGACTCCGGACTGTCAAAGCTGCCACAGCCAGACATAAAAACAGCTTTTTTCCACGAGTAGTAGCTCTACACAATAGCCAAAAATCTGTAGCCTCCTTTTGCTCTGGTATTTTGTTTGGTTCACATGTTTGATCAATGGTGTTTTATTATTAATGTTTAGTGTTTGATGTGTCATTCGTAATTGTCACCATATATGTCATATTGTCACGTGGGCGGAGCACCAAGGCAAATTCCTTGGATGTGAATACTTGGCCAATAAACTTATTCATTCATTCATTCATTCAATACCCCTTAACAAAGGGGACCTGGCAAGGGGGGACGCCAAGAACAAAGGGGGGCCATTGAGGACTAATTGGGATACTTTGTCTACATATGGCTACATATATATATACTATATATGGCCACTCTTTGCGTACCTTGTGTATGCAAAACAAAGAATCACACCGTGACATGTTACATGTGATGATAAAGTATCATTCATTCACTTGTTCAGCTGAACAAGACCCTACTGTAATTTTTGGACAACCTTCACACTCTATGATACCAACTACTTTAGTGTTACCTGCAAACGTACCAATCATGGTATTGATCATTTTGAGTGTTCGAGTTACATTCATCCAGACAATGGGAGAGTGTTATTATTTCCCCTGTGTACCTGATAAACATTGCCAAGACGGGCTTTGGCAAGACAGGTGATGTTACCTGGTAGTCGTTGTATATAAGTGTCTGCTTCACTAGTGCTTCTCCTCCCCCATCAAATCGCAAGGATATTCAGTATGTATTGTGGTTGGTGCTTCGGTTCGCTGTTGGTTATTGCCAATGCTTGATGTGTCAAATCAAACCTTGCCCCTGACTATTGTCCAGATCTGATTGTATGCAGCCACAGAGTACTTAAGTTTCAGACAAGCTGTGACTATTGATATTTTTCAATCATCTGAAAATATTCTCATTACTAACCTAATGATGGAGATAGGGTCATTTGCAAAGCTATTTAAAAATGGTTGAGCCTGAGGACATTGCTCTGAAATGACGTCCTGATGCTGAGATCATGCAATTTTTTAACAAATCGTTCATTGGGTTTGAGTTAAATATTAATTACATACAGATATTGAAATTTCAGCTAATGGAGGGTTTCCTGATTCTCACAACCTTTAATAAGCCTTCTCAATGTCACCTTCTTCAAACAATCCTTTGGCATCAAAGGTTTTGATCAGTCTGAAGAAGTGTCTCGACCCGAAATGTCGCCTATTTCCTTCGCTCCATGGATGCTGCCTCACTCGCTGAGTTTCTCCAACATTTTTGTCTCCCTTCGATTTTCCAGCATCTGCAGTTCCTTCTTAAACACTTGGCATCAAAGGTAGTTGTTGTTACCTTGCCCATTGTTATCCATGGTTCATGAGGATATAATGAAGTTTGAAACCAAACTGAATATAAATGAGCAGGTTATTGATAAGTACGTGCCAATTGATAGCATCGTCAGACATTTTCCATCTGTTTGAGACTAGCATCATGTGGCAGTGGTTAGTCAAATGGGATTTGCCATGTCTTTTACCTGGGACATTTTCTGTCTTGTTTGAACTGGATCTAGATTTGGACACACAGGCCATAAACACTTCAAGGATATACGAGTCATAGAGTCTTACAGCATGGAAACAGGCCCTTCAGCCCAACTTGCCCATACCAGCCAACATGTCCCATCTACACTAATCCCACCTGCCTGCATTTGGCCATATCCCTCTAAGAAATAATACTATATCAAAACCCTTCTATGAAAGTACTTTTGGATTCTTTGCTCCAGTAGTTGTTGTTCTAGTATATTGCGTATCCTCTACTCTCAACTGTTATTTTCTATGATTTTGATTACACGTGATGAATATATACTGTAGACTTTCAATGACTGTGACATACATGGATAATGGTAGGGGTACTTAAGAGGTCAGGTGACACTTTTGGAGAGGGAAACAAAGTTTCTTGGCTTTACTTTATTTCCCTGGCACATGAATGAAGGAGCACTACTATTCCTAAACCAACAAATTATCGTTTAATTTTCATTTCAATGACTTTATTTGACTATTTCCATATGTACATAGACTAATATAGTGCACTAAAACGGATTCTACCAGTTGGGTTTTCTTTGGCTGTTGGTAGAAGCCAAGCTGAGGTTGAAGTCTGAATTCATCATCTTTTTTCGGTGTGCTTGTGAAAAGTCGCTCAATATAGCAGATGCACATAAATTGGATAAATAGCTAATGGCCTGAAAGTGGAATTGAAGGCCATAGTCATGGCAGATTTCTTTAGAGCTGGTAGGGAAAGCACATTTTGACTTTAAGAATAGTCAGAAGATAAGCTGGTTTGGCAATACTTTTACTTGTGTCTATTTATTTGTTAGATGACTGTGCTTATAAATTGGTTTTATTATTTGCATTCTTAGTCTAGCATTGAGTAATGGAAAATGGTTTCATAGCAAAGACAGCCAACTCTTAAGATGTATTTTTCCACAATTTGAATCATAAAAGCATTGTAAATGCTGTTTAAATATGAATGTGTTTATTTACTGGGATCTCTATTATTAGTAAGTTAGAATCCAATGAAAAACTACTTTGTAAATTCTGAGCTGGAGTAACTCAGTGCATCGGGTAGCAGGGAAATGGGCACTAGACATTTCGGGTCGGGACCCTTCTTCAGGCTGATGGAGTAGAGGAGAGAAAGCTGGAAAAGGGTGGTGGGGTGAAGCAAATCCTGGCAAATGATAGGTTGATACAGGTGATGGGGGTATTAAGCAGATGGGTGAAGGAGATAAAAGGGTGTCAAGTAAGGAAAGAGGGGGAGGTGTGAAATGTAAAACTGGAGGGTGGGCTATGGTGGAAAAGGACAGGGAGAAGGATGGGGGACTGGGATGAGAGGGGTGGGAGATGTACACATGGTTATGGGGGAATGAAGAGGGTGGTGAAGGTGGAAGGAGAAATATGTGCACATCGGGATTGCCGGTAGACAGGGAAGGCACTGTAAGGAAGTATGACTTGAAATAGAATTCAAGGTTCATACCGTTGGATTGTATGCTTCCCATGCAGTACTTAAAGTGCTGATCTTCCAGTTTGCATGTAGCCACTCTCTGGCAGTGGAGGAGGCCAAGGACAGAAAGGTCGGTAGGAGAATGAGGATGAGAAGGGGAATTTAAATGGCTAGCAACTGGAAACACCAGCAGGCCTTGATGGACGGAACGAAAGTGTTCGGCGAAATGGTCGTCTAATCTACAGTTGGTCTTGCCGATTATGGAATGTGTTTGGTAGTTATTGTACATTGGAAATATAGTCTTAGCAAATAATTAAATTGAGGTCTTGATGTTTTCAAGAGAGAGTTAGATTTAGCTCTTAGGGCTAAAGGAATCGAGGGATATGGGGAAAAAGCAGGAACGGGGTTCTGATTTTAAATGATCAGCCATGCTCGAAGGGCCGAATGGCCTACACCGCACCTATTTTTCTATGTAAAGATGCAATGCTATGGCAAGCCTAGAGCAAGGAACTTCAATTTTCATGTAGATTGGAATGAGTAGTGTGAATGGAATTAAATTATAGGCCCACCATGAACTTGAATAGTAAAACAGGCTTTGGGTCCTACATTGCATAAATCTTATTCTTCAATTGCCATGTGAAATTTAGTTTCCTAAAATGTTCTTTCTAAAGTTTGGCGGTCTCTGTATCATTCTTTTAGGCTCATATGGCAGCCAAGTTGGACACAGCGGGAACTCCCAAACACCAATAACAGACAATGTTTTGGTGGTGTTAGTTGGAGGATATATAGGGGAGAACAGGTAAATAACTCGTTTTTAGAATGGTTGCACCTACCGTGACAGGTAGGTGGAGCTTCAGTTTAATATCTCATCTGTCAGAAGTCATTTGAAACAAAAGCAGTATATTTTCAGTACCTTTACCCAGCAACTAAAATTGCATTTTTAGAACAAACAAGTATGAGGATGAAAAGGAAGAAGTATACACATTTGGTATCTGGAAGTAATATTGTAAGAGAGATTTTTAATGTTTTTAATTAGCAGAATTAAAACCCTGATTAACAACTAATAATTGATTTTGATGTTTAACTCTTATTTAGTTATTCTCCTATCCATCTGTATCTTTGTTGGCATTTAATCTTAATGTCAAAAAGTCAGTAACTGTAGGTGATTGTACTTTGAGTGCACACATCAGTTGGTTAATAAACTTGTACTATATCTATGAAATCAAAATAGAGCCATTTAGCATATCAGCAGAACAAATCTGGTCTTCAGATTGCAAACCAATTGGTTCTTTATGTTTTGCTCCTGGCACTTATCATTTTGTTTTGTTTGCAAAACCTGCATTGGCACTTGTTTTACTTGTTTTGATACGAACTGTTTAAAATACATACAAGTTAAGCTCTGGTGCCGTGGGCTCTGGGTGCTTATGAAGGAAACTGATTTCTAACTACAAAGGGAATCAAGGGTTAAGGAGATCAGCCATGTTCTTATTGAATGGCAGAACTAACTCGAGAGCTGAACTCTTAATTCCATTTGTTTAAGAAGGAACTGCAGATGCTGGAAAATCGAAGGTAGACAAAAATGCTGGAGAAAGTCAGCGGGTGCAGCAGCATCTATGGAGCGAAGGAGATAGGCAATGTTTCGGGCCGAAACCCTTCATCGTCTGAAGAAGGGTTTCGGCTCGAAACGTTGCCTATCTCCTTCGCTCCATAGATGCTGCTGCACCCGCTGAGTTTCTCCAGCATTTTTGTGTCCTCTGAATTCCATTTGTTATGTTCTAATCCATATTTACTTGAGTATTTTATAAGTAGAGAACTTGATTGAAAATAATATTTGAGGCCACAGATGTTGCAGGGTGTGAACTAGTTAGCTCAGCCTCATGGCCTGCAGGGTGTTCAGCTCAAATGGCTGAACAAAATTTTTTTTTTTTTCACCTCTTGATTTCAGCCGTGCAACTAGACCAAGTGTATTTTGAAGACTTTGTCCCATTTGGTGAATATCCTTGAATCTATATTAGTTTTACTAAATATGCAGTGCATAAACAAGAACCCATTTTGGTTTGGGATGGAATACTATCAAATGTCTAGAGATTCAGTTAAACATGATAAACAAAAGCTCAGGTGGTTGGTTCATTGTCAAACTGTAACGTCACTTGAATTGTGTGGAAAAATAAGGCTGTTTGTTGCAAAGGGGCAAAACAGCTTGAGCATCGTTCTATTTCTATATATATGCATTGATATGCAGCGATTGAACCTTTATTAACTATTTAAAATGAAATGATTCTCAAATGGTTACTATTGAGGATAGACTTGGTGACCCACGGACAAAGGAAAATTATTGATTTTTTCAAATAAATCCGTCTTTATCTCAATATGAAGTACTGTGCTCAGGCAAAATCAACTCTAGAATGTGTAATTAATTTTTTTAGAAACATATTTATGTAAAAGTGCAATGCTACTAATTGCAGGACAGATTTATAACGTGTTAACTTCCAAAGATGGCTTATTTTGGCAAAATGCTCCATGTGGCATGAGTTGAAAAGCTTGCATCTCAATATAGCAAAACTGCATATTTAGCTCCTCAGCTAGTTTGAACTGGAAATATCCAGTCTGGCTTGGCTACTGGCCATGTCACATTGGTAATATGAGCTTCACTTCCTCCTTGGATGGAGTCCTTGTGGTGCGGAGGGGGGGGGGGGGAGAGGAAAGGAGAGAAGAGAGGGGAGGGCGCATGTGACTGGCAGGAGTCTGCGGTTAGCCTGGGGGAAGAGGGCTTGCGTTCTCAGCAGTGGCTGTGAAGAGCTGTCGGTGGGTTAACTTGCAGATGTTGCTGCTGCCCCAGTACACAGAGCAGACACGGAGGAGAGTGCCTGTGCTCTCTGGGAATCAATGACTTCAGAGATTAAACGCTTTTATGAGGGATTTCTAACAGCCGCACATGATGTAATTTTGGAAAACTTTGCTGGTTATTCTAAAGCACTGAATTTCTTCTGAATTTTCTTTAAATTTAACATTATTGGGTGAAAATTAAAATGTGCTTGTGGCTGTATTTGGTGAAATCAAATGATGTAAAGGGTACGCTTGCATTTCCATGGATACATTCCTGTTTTTCCCCACTAATTGGATTGTATTTTCATTGCCAGCTTATTTTAATCTCCTCCCCATTGATAATTACTTGGGGAAAAATGAGTTACCGTTGTGTTATTTTTGGTATTGAGTAGCTTCTTGGTGTCTTGTGCATTCTTCGAGTAAGTATTTCAGGGTCAAGGATGACTTTCTTCCATTTCTGTTTGAGTGTTCTGAGGTAGCTATGCAGCCAATGTTGGCTACGCATGCTTTGCCACAGCTGGGGCTGAAGAGGTTCTTAATATTGAGGTGGTGTTCTTCTTCAATCATTTGAGCTCAATTTGTGTGCACTCCCAAATAAGGAATCTGGGATTCTGAAGCCATCCAAAATGCTTCTTCTGGGATGGTTAGGTCTGGGGATCCAGGCAGGCAGTCAGTGTGGCAGGCAGTGACTAGTGGGGTGCCGCAAGGCTCGGTGCTGGGACCGCAGCTATTTACAATAAACATCAATGATTTTGATGAAGGGATTCAAAGTTACATTAGCAAATTTGCAGATGACACAAAGCTGGGTGGCAGTTTGAACTGTGAGGAGGATGCTATGAGAATGCAGGGTGAATTGGACAGGTTGGTTGAGTGGGCAGATGCATGGCAGATGCAGTTTAATGTCGATAAATGTGAGGTTATCCACTTTGGTAGCAAAAACAGGAAGGCAGATTATTATCTAAATGGTGTCAAGTGGGGGAAAAGGGGAAGTACAACGGGATCTGGGGGTCCTTGTTCATCAGTCAATGAAAGTAAGCATGCAGGTACTACAGCAGGCAGTGAATAAAGCGAATGGCATGTTGGCCTTTATAACAAGAGGAGTTGAGTATAGGAGCAAAAAGGTGCTTCTACAGTTGTATAGGGCCCTAGTGAGACCACACCTGGAGTATTGTGTGCAGTTTTGGTCCCCTAATTTGAGGAAGGACATTCTTGCTATTGAGGGAGTGCAGCGTAGGTTTACAAGGTTAATTCCTGGGATGGTGGGACTGTCATATGCTGAGAGAATTGAGCGGCTGGGCTTGTACACTCTGGAGTTTAGAAGAATGAGAGGGGATCCTGAAACATATAAGATTATTAAGGGTTTGGACACGCTAGAGGCAGGAAACATGTTCCCGATGTTGGGGGAGTCCAGAACCAGGGGCCACAGTTTAAGAATAAGGGGTAGGCCATTTAGAATGGAGACGAGGAAACACTTTTTCTCACAGAGAGTTGTGAATGTGGAATTCTCTGCCTCAGAGGGCAGTGGAGGCCGGTTCGCTGTATACTTTCAAGAGAGAGCTAGATGGGGCTCTTAAAGATATTGGAGTCAGGGGATATGGGGAGAAGGCAGGAACGGGGTACTGATTGGGGATGATCACATTAAAGGGCTGTGCTGGCTCGAAGGGCCAAATGTCCTACTTCTGCACCTATTGCCTATTGATTCATTTTAGTTGGTGGAGATTGTTACACTTTCTCAAGTAAATAATGGGAACATTATTGAATTGTTTCCTTTGCCAATTTGGTAATCTTGCCAGTCTGGGGCCTGGAATAGAGTGCTAGTTTCAGGATACAGGCATTAAGCATGCAAATGATGTGGCCTGCCCTTCAGAGCTGTCTGAGTGCAATGAGAGAATGTTGGTATGGTTCACTTATCTAGCAGTTGATAATGAGAATTTTGCCAGTTAGCATTAGTGTACTTTTCCACAGCTTCGAGGTCCCTGCTGTTCATAGTCTGTGCATGGTACACATTCAGAATGAAAACAGTTTGAACAAACTGTTGCTGAAGATCCTGAACAATGCCTCAGTTTTTACACATTCAGTACCTGCAGTTGTAAATCAAAGAAATTCCTGAAATTAAGCACAATGTGCTGGAGTGATCAGTAGATCCGTCAGCAATTGTAAAGAGAGAGAGAGAGAGATAGTAAATAGTTTGGTTAGTAACCTTTGATCCTACGTTCCATCCGTACAGCACAAAATAGAAACAACATTGATCTTATTACTAGGTAGACAAAAATGCTGGGGAAACTCAGCGGGTGAGGCAGCATCTATGGAGCGAAGGAAATAGGCAATGTTTTGGGTCGAAACCCTTTTTCAAACCTTATTACTTCCCTTTCCTTCTCCATGGATGCTGCGTGGCCTGGTAAATATTCACAACGTATTCTGTTTCTTAGCACAAATAATAATGGGGGAGGAACTACTGCAGTTTCATTACCTCTGGGTGTAAAAAGTTCAATTTCCCTTTCTTCTAGAAGCCAATTTCTCACAATCATTTCAATGGCCCCACTATTTGTGCCAAGCTTAACCTGGCACAGACTCAATGGACAGATTTCTAAGCCTAAGAGCTTGAAAATCTGTGAAAATTGGCACTGTGTCAGTCTAGTGCAGTTCGAGTCTTTCGGGCCCATTGAGAAATGGTCCGTGCTGGGGGGGGGGGGCACTTTATTCAACAGGACCCAATATAAAGTTTTAAAGTGTACCTGAGGTGGAATGTGTGAATTTGGATAAGAATTTTATGTCTGGTTATCCTGTTATAATTACATCCCACCCTCAAAACCTGTTTCACACGGACACCACATGATCTTGATGTTCTAATTACAGTGAATAAGCTTTCCATAAGTTTCTATTTTACACTGTAAAAATGAAATAAAGTATTCCTTTGAGATGACAAGTGTATAGAAAATACAGACTCATTGGCCTTCAGGTGAGACATTAATTTATGTTTTTCCACTGAAAATAGGACTTTGGAAGGTGACCAATGTTTATTCATCTCTTCACCAAAATCAAGAAGTTTATCTGCTTATTTAATTCCTGGGTGTAGAACGATCAGCACATAATTTAGTACTTATTTTCTCTATGTTATAAAGATGACTACACTTCAGATAAACAGTAAATTAGCTTAGAAATGCTTTTTGTAAACCATGGGAACATGAAGTGTTCTATACTGATGCAGCTTCTTTTGTCCTTAATTGATCTTCCTGCAAAGCAGATCTGAATAGTTATTAAGATTTAAATGAGTCAATCAGCTTATTAATTGGATATAAACTTAAAGGAGCACAGGAGAAGAATGACATACAATAATCTTATTTTTATAACATAATGCATTGTTATATTGCAAGGTGTGCTTTTTTTCATGTTCCATGCTCTTGCCTACCATGCATAAAGGCTCACCTGGATCTCATCAGATCCGTGACTAAGCTTGACACATTTCTTGCCTTTAACGCGTTTGACCAATCTGTCCAATGCTACTCTTCTCTGCTTGATTCTCTATTTTTGCTTAGATTATTATAGTCAGAGGCTCATCTGTTATGTTTCCCTTCGTCCTTATCTCCCTGTCCCTTCCTGACACCCCCCTCATTGTTTGGTCTGTCTTTGGTTTCCTTCCGTTTCTCATCTACCAGTGATGGCTCAGACAAGCAAGATGTTTTGTACATGTACATCAAAGACATGCCCAATCCCTCACATTCCAATTGGGTCTACTTGACTGTCTGACTGATTTCCTGACCTAGTATTGGATAAGCAAAGAAATTCATTGGCTTCATAGGAGGAAGTCATGGATTCTCTGCATAAATTCTTGGCCACCAGTTCCAAATTCAAGGAAATTGTCAGAATCTGGACCGTTTTCACACATTTTCTATTTGTGTCGGACATGGAGTGTATATTCTGCCCTATTTTTAATTCATCTGAAACACATGCTTTGGTTACTGGTTTCCCTTGCTTCCCTAGCTGGCAATGGCAACCACATCTCAAAATAACCCTGTTGGCTGTGAACATTTTGGGATGCATTAAGATTGGGAAATATATCACAACAAATGTGATATCAATTTTTAATTGCATAAGTTCAGGCTCTGAAAAACAGCAGTTGTCTAATACTATCCAGTGGCCAGTTTAGATCTTTGTCAGATGTTTGTTAGGATAGCTTTATGTCTCTGCTTGAATATGGTGAGATATGTATATCCATTTGGCTTGTGCTTGGTGGCCTGCATTGACTCCTGCTCTGACTGTGCTTCAACTTATCCTTGTTCATAGGACTCTGATATATAATTAAATACTACATTTTGCGATTATTTAGTGATTTGAAGTTACACCCTCAGAATCACCTAGTAAAATACTTAGTCAAAACTGTATAATCCAATGTCTTGTGGATGTATCTATTTCTCACCACCCATCATCACTCCTCCCTCCATCAAACAAACCAGTTAATAAAAATCCACCCTGTTTTGTTTCAGAGAATGAAATAGCCTCTGCACTTTGGGCCTAGGGATTTGCAAATTTCCATTCCATAAATTAATAATTAAACTATATTTATACATAATGGAGAAGTAAACATTTGTTTTTCTTTATATTCTGGAAGGTACAAAAGAATCATTGTACTCAGAGTATTAATCATTCAAGGTGTATATTTAATTTCAATTAGTTATTATTTTCAGCTTGTATTAAGAGATAATACAATAATTGTTACTTTTTTATTAGACAATCGTTGATTTTAAAATAGCTGTACAAACTACTAATATCGCCATGATGTGGAATGTATAAACCGTAAGCTTACTTTTACTGCTATGTGAACAGCTACCAGTTGTGCAGCCACAAGACTCAACTTCTTGCTGAGTAGAGACGTTTAGAGATATAGCGTGGAAACAGGCCCTACAGCCCACCGATTTTGCGCCGACCAGCGATCCCCGCACGCTAAGAGGCCCTAATACAGCGATAATGTCGCGGCTTTTAAAAAATATTTCGAAGGTCATTATTTCTTTCAATTACAACACCATAAAATTCCATGGCACTTTACTGGAGCATTATTGATTTGAAAACTGTCCGCCAAAGATGATATCGCAGTACATGATCAAACGTTTAGACTGAGGTAGGCAAAAACAGTAAAGATGGATGTTTATGAATGAAATTCCACACCTTTGTCTAACTGACCTGAAAGCTTTGTGATCAGTAACAGAAAGATTAGTATCAGATAAATGTATGGTGCCATAATTGAAAGAATACTGAGATTTCAAACAAATTGTATGGTGAAGATGATTAGAAGGAGAAGGGCCATGGAAAGATTTAAAATTGAGGGTGTGAATTATAAAATTGGGGCATTATTGAACTCAGAGCCAGGGTTAGTCAGCATGTATAAAGATGATAGGTAAATGGCATGTGATGGTAGAAAGATCATGCTGTGCAGTGCAGTACTGTAAACTCTTGTTTATCCAGTATTTATGCATCTGGAGTTCTCATGTGACTGGCAAACATCTCTAAGAATATTAATCAGTGAATTTTGTTTCAAATGTTATGCAAAATAAGTGTGACCATTTTTTTTTTGTGTGATTAGCAACAACATCCCCTGGTGCAGATTTTCTTTTTGCAATTTATTCAGTCTGTCATGGAACTTCAAGTTCTTCAAACCAGTAAAATCTCTTCAGCATCTTCTCTAAGGTCCACCTACCTAATTTAAGATTTTTTTTTTTTTTTAAAGATGTAGCCTTTCATGATCTTAACTTCTTGAAGAAAAATAATTGTACTGATGCTGTTTACACGTATATATATAGTTTTATTTCTTTATCCTTTAAATATTTGTAACATTCAAACACTGGTACTACCCGTAATTTCATTTTTCAATGTAAATTGTAACTGAGATTAACCCTGGGGGAATAGGATACATCCTGCTTCGAGGATAACTACATGGCTTTCTTGAATCAGATTATTTTGGATCCAGTATTGTGTAATGAGACAGTTATTTAATAATGTTTATAGTAAAATTACAAATTTTGAGAACGATGACTGAGATAAGCTTATTAATTTTCAACAAAGGCATTTACATAAATGTGCAGGACTTGGGAAAGTAAGTTAACAGCTAAATTAATAAAATGAAAGACTAAAGGGCCTGTCCCATGAGCATGCGGCAAGCGCGAACTAACGTGGTCGCTTGAGCCGTACGGCCTCGCGGGGCCGGTCCCACTTCGATCGTCGGAGCCGTATGGAGTTGTGCGGAGCTGGTCCTGACATTCGAAAAACTGACACTGTCCAAAAATGTCTACGCGGCAACGGCCTGCCGGCCCACAGCCGCATTGAGGCCGTACGCACCGCCTCGGCGGGCGTGCGCAGCGTCTCGGCGCCGTATGGAGCGTCTTGATGGCGTACGCCTAGCGCGGACTTCGCTCGAACTTCCCGTCAAATCGTACGGTGATCACTCGACCTCCGCGTGGCCCCCGCTTCCGGTTTGGTCGTGCTTGCCGCATGCAGTCACATGCTCGTGGGACAGGCCCTTTAGATAGTTAAACAATGACTAATACATTTATTGTTTCTAAACATAATCCCTACAATTATATACTTTCTTAAATAATTAAAACTTTACTGGAACAAACTAATACAGGAAGTTAAGTTGAATAGTTAAGTTGAGGATAAAGAGGGTTTTAAAAATCTTTAAAAGGATTATCAAATGATGATGATGATGATAGAAAAAAAGAATATGAGTAAAATGGAATAGAAAAATAAAAATGGATTGTAAGAACGTTTACTAGTATGTAGAAAGGGTTTATAAAAATACACGTGTTCCTGCAAAATAATGCCAATAAATTATAAGAGCATTGAACAAATTTGTAATTCTCTTTGCAGCAGGGGGAAAACAGATTAATGGGAATTGTCGGGAATCAAGGTGAAATATATAGTTAAGGTGAATAAATCCATCAGCAGTAATGGCCATCATCTTAAGGCTTTTAGAAGAGTTAATATAATTATCTAAATTGCCCAGAATTCCTTTGTTTTGAGGATATCCCAGTGGATTTCAAAGTAATATATTATAAAAATATCTTGACAAAACTGGGACGTTCAGATCAGTTATCCTGTTTTCATGAGATAAATAAAGATGAAAAACTTCAATTTATTTATGGCTTGGTAAATCATGATGTAATTATGCAGATTAAATATGATTATAATGAAAATTAAATTATGATTGGTAAATTAACTTCAGAATGTTGAATATGATGATGGCTTAGAATAAATTACTGCCAAAATTCAGGGTTCATGGTAACAAAGTCTAAAAAGTGGCGAATGACATATTATTGAAAATGTATAGGTCATTTCTTGGGAGGCGGGGTATAATCAGTAGGTGGCAAAAGGATCATTGTTCAGCTTGATCCAATTATTCAAAATCCATACAGTGAATGGATATGTATGTGAATTATATATATTTAAGTAAAATGGAAGTTCTCTTTTTGCATCTATATATTCTCGAACCCCTCTTACAAAGTATTTAAATCTATTTAAAACAAACAACTTATAATAAAAAACGTGCATTTGTAACAGAGACACCAAGTGCTGGAGGAACTTAGCAGGTCAGGCAGCATTTCTGGAGAACAAGAATAGGTAATGTTTCGGGTAGAGGCACAATTGGTCTAATCTTTACAAAACAAATGCAGAGGCCATCAGAAAATATCATTTATAATGTTGTCAGGCGTTGTGCAAATATATTGTTGTAACTCTTTGTGTTTGGCACAAAATGCAAGCTTTTTGGCAGGTTGTAACTGTACTGGAATCGACATTAATCCTTGTAGATTTACCTATTTATGCTGAATAGTTAACCAGATTCATATCAATGTGTTCAAAGCCCTTTATATCTGATAGGTAAACTGAAGACATTTTATTTAATAAAAATACTGACTATAAGAGGCAAACTGAAGCTTTCACAAAGTTGGAAATTCGAAACTGAGTTCAAATTCGTGATCTGTCTTTAACCCCCCCCATGGATGCATGGGTGTTTGATTACCCCTTTATATTTCTTTTGAAGGAAGGTTGGAGTGTCTTTTTAATGAAGTTTCTTTGTGAAGATTAATTATGCATTTTTGACAATTTGTCTGTAGCAAATGCATTTTCATAAATAATGATTGAATTCCCTTTTAAAAAAAAAATAGCAAGGGAGCATTCCGATTATAAAGGATTAGCTGATGCGTGTCATGTAAGAGGGTCCGTATCCTGTGTATTTCTGCAACTCTTATGAGTATGTAGTAAGCCAGGAATACTTCTGCTTGCTATGGAATTATGACACTTCTTTATTTGAAAGGAACAACATTTTAATATTTTACATGAGTTTCTGTTTATCTGAATTTGGTGTGTTTAATGTTCCATTTATTACTGATTCGGGAACCAAATCGATTCCCTGAGTCAGCTGCGGAGATACTCCAAACTGCGAGGTTTTCAAAAGGGCAGCGTGATCCCAGACTGCAAATACAACGTGCCAGAAACCTGAATCAGCAGAGTTGAACGTGTAGCCAATCCTCACAATAGCAATTTACTTTTAACACTTTGTGATCATTATTTTGGGACATATAATATATGTCACGTGTGTGTATTTGCTGATTTTCTTGGGGGGATTGAAAAATAGATTGTTTTTATCTCATAATGGATATTAGTAAAACCTGTAGGTGTTCAAAAATAAAGAATACATTTGCCTTGCCAGAACTTAGTTGGATAACCATTGTAGGATGTGTTCTGAAATGCATTGTTGCATTTTGTTTCATATGAACAAATTTACACTTTTGTCTTGATGAAAAATGAAGAAAATGTCTTGTTCCTTTTTTATGACATATGAATGAAGCCATTTTGGATTGAAACAATACCAATACATAAACAAAAATAATCAATATCTATATCAAACTTTATAGAGTACAGAATCTATCTATACAATATTTTAACAGTGGTTTTGCTTATGAGGCATTCTGTTGTATTGAATAATTATTGTTAAGGGAGTTGCATCATATATTTAATAACTTTATATTGAAGTTGAGTGCTTGGGAGAGCAAGTTTGCAAAAATAGATTTATAAGTAGCACCAGATATGAGTAGAAAGGCATTTCAGGTGGACATCTATTTTTGTGTATACAGATAGTGGTGGTATTTATCATGATATGTAATCAGCAGAAGAACATCGATTAGGTAACCAGTCACATCTTCCCATCGTTACCCCTTTCCGCCTTCTGCAGAGATCACTTCCTCCGCAACTCCTTGGTTCACTCTCCCCTTCCCACCCAAACTCTCCCATCGCCAGGTACTTTCCCCTGCAACCATAAGAGATGTAACACCTGCCCCTATACCTCCTCCCACACTTTCATCCCAGCAGTCTTTCCAGGCGGGACAGTGATTCACGTGCAGCTCTTCCAACCTTATCTACTACCAATGTGGCCTCCTGCACCTCGTCAAGACGAAACATAGACCCAGCAACCGTTTTGTCGATCACTTGCCCTTGATTCACCAAAGCCTAAGCGATCTCCCGGTTGCTAACTATATTTAACTCCTCTTCACATTCCCATACTGACCTTTCTTTCCTGGGCCTCCTCCATTCCCAGAGTGAGGTCACACGGAAACTGGAGAAACAGCACCTCGTATTCCGCTTGGCTAACTTACAGCATTCTCCAATTTTAGGTAACTACAAGACCCTCCTTCCCTGCCCCGTGCACCACCTGGACTTGTACCCATTTCTCCCCTCCCCCTTCCTCCTACTTTTCTTTTTCTAGCTTCACAATTTGCAACTCTTCAATTCTTTGTGCCTCACACCTTCTATGACCTTTGTCCACCATCTGCCTATCAATCAAACACACACACGCTCTCTCTCTCTCTGTCTCTCTCTGTCTCTTGCCAGGTTTTGTCCTGGCCCTCCTCTATTGCAACTTCCTCCACCCCCAATCAATCTCAAGAAGGATCCCAACCTGAAACATCACCTGTCCATGTTCTCTAGAGATGCTGTCTGACCCGCTCAGTTACTCCAGAATGTTATCTTTTTTTGGTAAACCAGAATGTGCAGTTCCCTGTAATCCATAGATGTGGTCATAAACTAAAAGTAGTAATTCAAATATGAACTGAGTGTTACCAAGCAAATGAATATTGCAATATGCATTCTTAAAACCAGGAGAGTGTAGAACAATTCCTATCTCGGAGTCCTCCAGTTCACCATTGCATGACTGCTTTGTAAAAATCTTCAGTAATTTCTGGCTGGTTGCCATGATACTTAATGCAAAAAGTCAGTTGCTTGTTGGCTTTTATAGTGTTGCAAAATAGTCTTCCAGCTGGTTTAGGTGTCAGCAGCCTGACGTGATCTGACCTTGCAGCTGCTTTGAGTATAATATAACAGCATGGCTGGCAATTGATGAGTATCTTGGATACCATTCAATGAGGTGCAGAGTTGAATTGTATAGAGTAGTCAACCCACTTCATTCTGTTTTCACATTTTTATTAATTGCACACACGAGTTTTAGTGATGGATCGATGTAAATTCATAACCGATAGGTTCGCATATTGTCATGAACCGACGAGAAACCTGTTCATTTGGAATACATCTATTCCAATACAATTAATGTGCAGGAAAGAACTGCAGATGCTGGTTTAAATCGAAGGTAGACACAAAATGCTGGAGTAACGCAGCTGGATAAATAATTAATAAAAGTCTGAGGAAGGGTCTCGACCTGAAACGTCGTCCATTCCTTCTCTCCAGAGATGCTGCCTGTCCCGCTGAGGTACTCCAGCGTTTTGTGTCTACACCCAATAAAATCAATGTTAGTTGAGTAACCATTTGAAAAGCACGTGTAGTCTAGAAAATTCTGATATCAAATGATTTTGCTTCCATTGAGCATATTTTAAATTGAAATGTCTTCGAAACTGTCCGTAATACTAGTACAAATGTAAGCAGATATATTTGATACATTCTGACTTGTTTTGCATATTCTCAACAAATTAAAATACAATTGGCTTTTAGTTTCAATTTTGTGCCTTCTGTCACGTTGAGAAACTTAATTTGCCTTAAAGATATTTTGAAGTGACATGCCCTCTTCTCCAGTAACACAACACACTTCTCGTAGTTGATCCAGAAAGCTTCTTGCATGAACATTCAAGTCAGTAAATCATATTTAAAACATGATTCAATACTTATATATTTTCCTATTAATGTTAGATAATGCGTAATCTTACTTTATTTGGTGTTAATAATTACTTAGACTTGTTAATAGCACTGCACAAATTATTCTTCATATTTAGCATCCCATACTGTCACACCTGCGGTTTTAAAACAATTAAGCTAAAAGATAGGAGAGAAAATTACGTGAATGGTAGAAATACAGAAATAAAAACATATTGAAAATATTCACCAGATCAGGCAGCAATTCTTTGGAGAAGTAATTGAACTGGAACGTTAACTCTGTTACTGTCTCCATAGATGTATTACCTGCATCTGCAGTATTTTTAAATAAGATATATTCTCTTTCTCCAATAAGTTTGCGGCTTTCATAACAGAAATCATCGTTATAATGGAAGGTAACCCACAATAATGGAATATAATGGAAGGTAACCCACAAGATTAACCTGAGTGAATGATGTTGAATCGTTGAATTTGTAAGTTATTTAAGTAAATACGCCACATTTTTGTCCAACCACACCATCACAATTCATTCATCTTCCATGTGCTCCCTCTTGGTCCCTCCTCTCTGTGTGTAAGTTTAGCACCACAAATTCTGTTATTTTTCAGGAACTGGGCTTTGCGTAAAACGGCATTTATTGACCATCCTAATAAGCGAGTTCGGTATTCCGACTGCGCATGCCCAGGTCATGGGTCACTCGCGATAAACATTCTCGGCTGCTGTGCAGACCTGCGTTTCGTCCGTGGTAGGGATCGGGCCCGGGTCTCTGGTGCTGCAGGCGCTGTTGAGTTACTGCTGGGCCATCCCCGTCCCCTCCCGGGTGTCCCGTCCCTATCCAGGGGTGGCCGGGGATGTCCCTGGGCTGGCGGGGTGGCACGGAGGGGAAGCGTTCTTCTCCGGCTCGGCTCTGCCTGTTCTGCCGGGTTGACTGGCGGCCCTAGTCTAGCGGGACAGCCGGCGTGGAGGAGAAGTGCTAGCTCAACTGCTCCAGGCCAGTGTCCCGTCAGTCCGGGGCTGTCGGTTAACCCGGCGGGCCGGGCAGAGTTGAGCTGGAGTTGGCGCTTCTTCTCCGCACTTGCTGTGGGCCTGCGCTGCCGCTGTGGCGGGCCAGTGTCCCATCGGTCCAGGGTTGTCGGTTCGCCCGGCAGGATGGACGGAGTTGGGCTGGATTTGGCGCTTCTACTCCCCGCTGGCTGAGGGCCTGGGCTGCCTCTGCGGGAGGCCGGTGTCCCATCGGTCCAGGGTCGGCCCAGGCGTCTCCGGCCACCCCCGGCCGGGGATGGGGCGCTCGGGGAGGGACGGTCAAGTGGCGGTTCGGCGGCGCCGGAGGCCCAGGTAGATCCTGGCTGCGGTGGGGTGCAGGTGTGTGTGTGTGTGCATATGGTTGCCGGGGGTGTTTATCGCGATTGACTTTTGACAAATCCCATGATTCCTTGCACTTTTTGGCATACCAAACTTGTTTATTGCCCTTGAAAAAGTAGCGATTAACTGCTTTTATGTCTGGGTATAGATTATCCACAGATAGATTGTGCAGGGAGGTTTAGTGTTTCGAATTGGCAATGACGTATGACTTGCTTTATATTTCCAAGTCAGGATGTGGCATCCCTTGGAGATGAACCTGCTGATGTGGTGTTCCTGTGCATTAGCTACTCTTATTTGGTAGCAAAGGTCACAAGTTCAAGATGTGATGTTGTAGGAGCCTAGATGTAGCCACTGTATGCAAGTTGTGGAGGGACTGAATGTTAGGTTGATGGCCTCTCAATTACGTGGTCATGGATGGTGTTTTGAGAATTGTTGTTGCTGTACTCATCCAGTTGTAAGCAGCTGCTTGTGACTTTTAGATAGTAGAAAGGCTTTGGAGGGTACTAATCGGCTCCAGATCTAAACACAGACTTAGCAAGTCATGTTTATTTTCAGGTCGAGCTACAACAAGTCAACAACAGATGCTATCTCACTGGCTCTACCTTTCACTCTGGGTCATCTGGATAATAGGAACACATACATCAGGCTGCTATTCATTGATTACAGCTCGGCATTTAACGCTATCGTCTACTCCAAACTCATCACCAAGATCTAAGACCTGGGCCTCTGTATCTCCATTGGCAACTGGATCCTTGACTGCTTCATTGCAGACCACAATCAGGATGATCAGTAACAAAATCTCCTCGCTGACTATCAGCACAGGTGCATCTCAAGGCTGCCTGCTTAGCCCCATGCTCTACTCTCTTCACACCAGTGTCCATGTGGCCAGCACAGCTCAATCAATATAATCAATCAATTCACTGATGACAGAGCTGTGCTTAGTCGAATCATGGGTGATGATGAGTCAGTGTACAGGGGAGAGATTGAACACCTTGTTGAGTAGTGCTGCAACAATAACCTCTTGTTCAATGTCAACAAGACCAAAATCTAATCGCTGATGCCCGAAGGGGAGGTCAAGAGACCGCGCTGCAGTTTGCATTGATGGGTCGATGGTGGAGAGAATTAGCAGCTTCAGATTGCTCGGCGTTAACGTCTCAAATAACTTGTCCAGGGCACGGCACTAAGATGTAATCACCAAGAAAGTATGCCAGCGTCTCTACTTTCTTAGATGTTTAAAAAGATTCCGTACATCTCTGAATACTCTTAACAATCTTCTACAGTTGAACTGTTGAAAATACCCTGATTAATTGCACAGTAGCCTCTGATGGCAATTCCAACACATGGCAACACAAGAGGCTGCAGCAGGAGGCTGCAGGGAGTAGCGGACTCATCCCGGCCAATCACGTTCACAGCCCAACAGGTGTGTGTGTGTGCATGGGATTTGTCAAAACCGTTCGCATCTAGAAGGTGGCATCTATTATCAAGGGACAGCACCCACAGGGATAAACCTAAACTGGACACAGATGACCAATTGTACCTTGATAGTGTGGTTGGTCATGTCTTGCATCATTTTGCCAATGATTAGACAATAGTTGCTCTTATTGTTTTTTTTCTACATTTTGTGGACAGGACATAACTGAGCAAATTTCTGCATTGTTGGGTAAATGTCAATTTTGTGACTACTGGGTCAACTTGACATGGGCACGGCCTAATCTGCAGTGCTGGTCTTTAGTCCTATAGCTGGGATTTTATTTGGTCCCATAGCGTTTGCTCTATATGATACTTGCATTTATTTCTTCATTTCAAGTGGTGTAAATCAATCTACCTTGAGAGCAGCTTCTGTGATGGTGACAAACTGGGAGGAACAGAGATTATCTATTCAAGATGTGGCTGAACATGTTGCAAACTACTACTTTAGGTCTCGCATGTTGGGTTCTGCCATAGTTGAAAAAGGGAACTTTCTTGGAGCCGCCTCTTTCTGTTAGCTGTTTAATCGTTTACCATTACCCATGACAAGATGCCATCAGACTGCAGAGGTTTAATTTGATCCTTTGGTTGTGAGATCGCTTGGCTCTGTGTTTTCCATGGTGCTTTAATTGGTCAGCACACAAGTATTATTTTACTCACACCTTTTTATATAATCTCCCTTCTTATTAACAACTAGTTTTCTTTTTTGAAAGAACGGATTCACACAGTATCACACAGGTGGTTGAGGCCAGTTCATTGGCTATATTTAAGAGGGAGTTAGATGTGGCCCTTGTGGCTAAAGGGATCAAGGGGTATGGAGAGAAGGCAGGGATGGGATACTGAGTTGGATGATCAGCCATGATCATATCGAATGGTGGTGCAGGTTTGAAGGGCCGAATGGCCTACTCCTGCACCTATTTTCTATGTTTCTATGTAGTATCACAACTTTTGTTGGGAATTTGTTTTATCCATAGTGTGTTTGGGACAGGTGCTTCACTGGCCTTCCAGTATTGTCATGTTTATCCAATTTCAATCTGTCATCACCAAGTCTATCTATTTATATCTATTGTGTGGGGAAAAAACTGCAGATGCTGGTTTAAATCTAAGGTAGACACAAAATGTTGGAGTAACCCAGCAGGACAGACAGCATCTCTGGAGAGAAGGAATGGGTGATGTTTCGGGTCGAGGCCATTCAGTCTGAAGAAGGCTCTCGACCCAAAACATCACCCATTGCTTCTCTCCGGAGATGCTGCCTGTCCCGCTGAGTTACTCCAACAATTTATATCTAGGTTTTCTAACTATGCTATAGATTCTAAAGTTTTTATTTGACTGAATGGAATATTTCTTTTAATCATTTAAAAACATTAAAAAAAGTTGGAATTTTGGTCACTGAAATGTAATAAATTTGAATCCTTATAAAGGTGGTTGGCGACACCACATTGAGACCAAAATATGAGTCACCAGCACTTATAGTTATCGTGATAGGAATTCATAAACTGTGCCGCAGTCTGTTATTTGTATTCCTTAAACACATTTTAGTATTGATAAAGAGACATGATCATGCACTACAGAGTCCAACATTAGAAAGATATTCTACTGATTAACTAACATTGATGTGTAACATAGCAAGCTTTGTTATAAAGAAATAGTTTATTGATTTATCACTGTTATAATATTTCAGTTCCACTTCAAAAACATATTTTCAGACTTTGCTGTGCACTTATAACAGCACAAACAAAATATTTGTATGTGAGTGAATGCATAACCTACTAAAGATCATTGTCGCTGCCACTATAAACCTGACTAAGATTCTTAAGTTAATTTTCATTTACAGCTTGGTATCTTTGGGAAAGTATAAGCTCTCTCCATAGCAACAAGAGATTGTAGATAGATATAAATATGCTGGATATTGTTTAATCTGCAGCCTTGATGGGAATGTGCTCAATTTTTCTGCCACGTGGAGTGTAGTCGGTCAGTTCTAACCGGTATTTGTATTTGTTGCAGTAGTGATTCAAGCAGCAGCTCCAGTGACGAGTCTCCAGCAAGATCCGTTCAGTCTGCTGCAGTCCCTGCACCACCAGTTCAACTCCCGACACCTGTGGAAAAGGATGAACCACGCAAAAGCTATGGAATCAAGGTCCAAAACTTGCCAGTCCGTTCTACTGGTGAGTGAACACGCCATTTGGTGCACTAATGTTTCTTTCAGATTGCCATTGTGTTCTAGAAAGTATTGGATTAGTTTGGGGGAATTGCCTGGCACCCAACAACGAGTACTTTTTTTTTTGTTTTTTAAAACAATATTGGATTTTAGAAAATAGTAGAAAAGCTATGTTCGGAAACCAATTTGATCCATTTTTGTGAAACCTCTAGTGTACAATTCCATCACAAAATATAAAGGCATTGTAACCGCAGGGAAGTTCTGCGGTTTTAAATCGTCTGCATTTCTATTTGATTTAAATTAGCAGATAGCAACTTCTCTCTGATATCTTAATTTATTTGTGGAATAATAGTTGGAAGTTACCTGGCTGCAGTCAGTTACCTCTGGTGTGCCGGTGCTAGATAGAATCTTGGACATTGATGGGATTGGTGTGAATGGGCCCTTTTTTAATAACTGAAACCAGATGTTATAGAAGTTTTACTTGGAATTAAAGTTATGTAATAATTAGTGCTAAAAGCCTAGAATTCCAGACTTGAGATGTTTACTGCATAGTTGAATGCTCTGCTTTGATTTCACAACATTATTGGTTTCTTCATATTGTATCTTGTTTTAAAGAGGTTTAAATCATTTGAAATGCTTTACTTGGGAGGTTTTTATTATTATTACAAAAGTTCATGAATAAATGAAAATTACAAATACTGGTGTAACAACCATGTATAGAAGTTAGAATAAAGCTGATGATTGTTTCCAAACAGCAAGAGAATGTAAAAGAAACCGTCACGCTTTGCTTAATTTAGGAATAACATCTAGTGCCTTAATCCATTTTAAATAAATTGCAAATATAGAATTACAATTTCTTTTTGAATCATTATTGCAATTTAACTCTATGCATTTCACCAAATGTTGTTTCCTACTTCAGTTAGTAATATCAGAGTTATGCAGCACAGAAACAGGTCCTTCGGCCCATCTTGTCCGTGCTGACCAAGTTGGCATATTGGGCTCGTCCCTTTTGCCTGAATTTGACCCGTAACCTTCTGAACCCTTCCTATCCATATACCCAACACCCCACTCCATTTGATTTTGTAGGGGTTTTAATGTTTACCAGCAGCATGACCTGCGCCCTCCATACTTTTTGTTTGCTCTAATCTAAGAACCGCAGAACGCCAGGAATATTTACCATTCCAAATCAGAAGAGCATGACTGATGAAGGCAGCTATAAAATTGGAGATTGCTAATTGTCTTGGCATCATGTTCGACACAGACATTGTGGGCCGAAGAGCGAGTTCCTGTGTTGTACTAAACTATGTTCTAACTAAAGAAATTATACTTTGCATCATGTGAACAACTATGTACTGAAGATGTTGATTTTTGCATTTAGACACAAGCCTTAAAGATGGTCTGTTCCATGAATTTAAGAAGTATGGGAAGGTAACATCTGTGCAGATCCATGGTGCTTCTGAAGAGCGCTATGGCCTTGTTTTCTTTCGACAACAAGAAGATCAGGAGAAAGCTATGAATGCGTCTAAGGGGAAGTTATTTTTTGGCATGCAGATTGAAGTCACTGCTTGGACTGGCCCAGGTAGGTGTCTACTGAGCAGCGATGGGGTTTGAGAGAGCATGCTTGTGCCAAGGGCTTTTTTGAAAGCAAGGTATAATTTTATGTTAAATTAATTAAATGACATAGGAACTGTAGTACATTTCCTGTTTGAATTAGTTTTGCTTAATTAGATCTACTGACTGTTACAATCCTATCCTGTGGCCTGCAAAGGGTCTGCTATTAAATATAAGCAAATAAAATAAGGAGTACCCATTCAGCCCTTCCTTTCAGTTTTACTTTAGAGATACTGCGTGGAAACAGTGTCCTTTGGCCCACCGAGTCCACACCGTCCAGCGATCCCCGCACACTAGGGGCAATTTACATTAATACCAAGCCAATTAACTTACAAATCTCTAAGTCTTTGGAGGGTGGAAGGAAACCGAATATCTCTGAGAAAACCCACGCAGTTCATGGGGAGAACATATAAACTCCGTACAGACAAGCACCTGTAGTCAGAATCGAACCCGGTTCTCTGGCGCTATAAGGCAGTAGCTCTACTGCTGCGTCATCATGCCACCGTCGCCTTCTATTCAGTAAGATCGTGGAAGATCTTTTGTCTGAAACCCACAGTCCTGCACAGACATCATATCCCTCATTCTGTTAATGTCCATAGATCTAGAACTTTCTGTCCTGAATATATTTACTGACTGAGCCTCCACAGCCCTCTTGAGTAGAGAATTCTAAAGATTTGCTATAGTCTGGGTGAATACATTTCTTCCCATTTCTGTTCGATGACTTGCATTAAGATTGACCCCTGATTCTAAACATTCTGACCATGGAAATGTCAACTCTGCCAAGTCCCATACGAGTCTTAAGTGGTCTAAAGAAGGGTCTCGACCTGAAATGTCACCTATTCCCTTTCTCCAGAGGTGCTGTCTGACCCGCTGATTTACTCCGGCTTTTTGTGTATATCTTCGGTTTAAAGCAGCACCTGCAGTTCCTGAATGTTGTCTGAAGAAGGGTCTTGACCCAAAACGTCACCCATTCCTTCTCTCCAGAGATGCTGCCTGTCCCACTGAGTTACTCCAGCATTTTGTGTCTATCTGCAGCTCCTTCCTACCCATAAAGAGTATTGTGTTTCATTAAGAGCTGCTGTGACAGAATGCACCACCAGGTGGCTCTGTGTGTTCAGTTCCCCATTTGGGCAGCTGGATTCAGTCCCATCTTTAAATGAAAAGTATTGATTGGACATTGTGAGGTTGGAGTAATCGTTCACCTAAACTAGAACCTGCTGTTCCAAAAGCATTTTCACGTAACTATGGATTCTATAACAATTATGCTTTTGATAAGGGGTTCCTTGCTTACTGGAAACAGCACTGAATCTTTGCCACACAAATTAAAAATGCCTCCTTAATAAAAAGCCTCAAAATATATCCACACCAAAATCTGCTTGTGGAAATAGATGATGAAGAAATGAGTTGACACGAATACTACTTTGGTACTGGTGACATAATGTATTTTCGAATTTTTTTTTGTTTGGGTCCCCTTGCAGAAACGGAGAGTGAGAATGAATTTCGACCACTGGATGACCGAATAGACGAGTTTCATCCCAAGGCCACAAGAACATTATTTATTGGAAACCTGGAGAAAACCACAACCTATGGAGATCTTCGAAACATCTTTGAGCGCTTTGGGGAGATTGTGGTATGTACCCTGAAGGGTTGGTCAATGTCGAGACGACATGGTTTTCTATGAACTTGTGACTTGAAATGATACTCACTTCCATGTTATATATAAGATTATCCACTCTCTACTTGTTCATCTTCTTGATTATTTTCTAGAATTTTTGCAGGGCAGTTATCTTTACAGAATATTAACTGATTAAATAACTTTTGTGTTTTTGATTTGATCCTTTTTTGGAGAATAAATTGCATTTGTTGTGGTTTTATACGTCTTAAGTTTGAATATCTAATTGCCACATTATAAGTCGTCCTGGGAGTTGGGCAAAACTGAGAAGCAGGGTCAAATCAATTGTAAGTCAACGTACATGATGCTAAAAGTTTTGAAACTGAGTCAGCTCTGTGTGGACTCAATACTAGTATTTCAAGGTACTGATCAATCAACCTGTCTGATTTATTCATTGAAACCGCAAGGGTAGAAAAGGCCCGGTGAAATCATTAACAGATTTAAACATGACTGAGAATGTTAAAGTGGAAGCATATGAAGGTGAGCATGTGGACAGGTGTCTGGATGAATATGCCTTGGTGGAGTGTAGGACACGGACAGGAGTAATTAAAGTGCCTGTTGATTGTCATTTTGTCCTTTTTCACATACATTGGATTCCATACAATAGTTGGTAAGTATGTATTATTATAACTTGGAACCAGATTTGCAAACTGAATTTGGCCATTAATGTGAAGCAACCTGGTTTCCAAATTGAAATATAATCAGCATTAAAGAAGTTGAGTTTGAGTCTTAATCTTTGAATTTAAGCATCACGATCCACGAGGAAATGAGGTACTGGTAAAATGAATACTAACATTAAGGGTGTCAGGGGTTATGTGGTGAAGGCAGGTGAATTGTGTTGAGGGGGAAAGGTAGATCAGCTATGATTGAATGGCGGAGTAGACTTGATGGACCGAATAGACTAATTCTGCCCTTATAACTTATGAACATACGGGGGTTGAGAACCACAAGTAATGTTCTAATTGACCATATCTGCAATTGGAATGTTAATGCAGATGATAGTGGATTGATACTGTGCATTACTGTTCCAAGTAAAAGTAAGTATGAAATGTACAGTTAACAAAATTAACATTTTTGCAGCACAATTCATTTTTTAATGAGAAGGGGGGGGGAAGATAACTGTGAAATGATTAAAAAATAAGCCAAGAATAAGTTTTGAAATGAGGCAAAGGGCCAGATTCAAAGTACATGCTATTGTTTTTTTTGTATTTAAAATGACAGGATATTGACATCAAGAAGGTAAATGGGGTTCCTCAATACGCCTTCCTACAGTACTGTGACATTGCAAGTGTCTGCAAAGCCATCAAGAAAATGGACGGAGAGTACTTAGGAAATAATCGGCTCAAGGTCAGGAAGGAGAAATACAGTCATTTGCTTATCAGGAATATTCACTTATCAGGAATTCACAGTGAAATATTAGTAAGAATTTTCTGTTGAACAATTTCTTGTATATTGTTTTTTGTTGTAACTTTACTTTTGTAATATTCCCCACTGTTTTCTTGAGTTACTTTTCTCTTTCCTCCCTCCAAGTTTTACATTGTATCCTTGGCATATTAGCTAGAGTGTCCAAGCTGCTGATGTGTCTGTGGATGTAATTGGTGTTACCTTGGGTCAACCTGCCTGAAGTGTGGTTGAACAGTATGTGAAAGCAAACACTACTGTTCCTCTTGCAGATGGAGCTGAGCGGAGCAAACTGAGCTGAGCTCTGGGGAAGCATCACCTGAGCCCAGTACTTCCTGATTAAGAATCCATTGGGCTACACTGGGAGATTGATCTGCACTTATTTCCCCTTCCTTACACCCTATTTTTCTCCTATATGTTACACAGCAACATGTCCCCCCTGCTTCCTTGATTAAGTAAATTTGCAGATGAACTTCAGGCCTCTACGGTTGAAGCATCTGATTTAAAACGTGGCCCCCACTCAATTCATCCCTCAATTTCTCTCACTTTCAAGTGAAAAATTGCTTCTTTTTTTTCTTGACTGGATCTCACCATCTGGGGAAACAAGATCAAAGTAACTTTGACCCAACACTATGGTTTAGTGCTAATTTTTGCACTTTGCAAATGAAATTAAAAGCAAAGCTTTTCATTTTGCATTTTGTAAGACTTTAATTGGGAAAGTTGTAAGAATGTATAGAATGTTTAGTTAGCGCGATAATATTTGTGAGATTATTATCGCACTGAATGAATGTGAATGTTGATCTATAATTATGGTGATGGTGAAGCCGACTGGAGCTGCATTCACTTAAGAATGTTCAAATAAAATTCAATTATTCCCAATGATTGCAGGGCCATGGACCAAAACATTTATTGACTTTTCAATTGCTATTTGCTGAACAGCCAAAATTGGTGGGGGGGGGTGGTGGGGGGGGGGGTTTCGTGAGGGTACGTGCCGATACAGTGTACCGCATCTCTGAAAAAATGTGTCGCCAAAAAACGCATTGGCCAAAATTATTTCCTGAAGTAGAATTGACTGTACGACAATTTGAGCGAACTATCCTCCCACCGCCATTAATTATATTCTACTCTATTAGTTAGTTATCCTTTTCCAAATTCATACATTTTCTGTACAAATGCAAAAATGACACTTTTGTGTCCTCTTCAGAACATTTCCAGTAGCAAGTAAATACTTAAGGATTTTATGTCCTGGGGTTATAGACCGTAGTGTCCATGCTCTATGAGCAATTGTATTGTCCGTGATGGAAAGGGTAACAGATTCCCAAAAGGACTGAGGGAAAATTACCCCTAACGTGCTTAACTATTTCACCCAGTTCCGTAAGGAATTTGAAAAGCAGAGCCTCTGTTTCAGCTGCTAAATAATGAATGATTCAATAATATGTGAAACAGTGAGATGAATAGGACTATTATTCACAACATAATATAAATCATGTATAGATTTGCATCATGTTTCTATACCAGTTATCTACAGGGTAGAGTTTCATGTAGGGTATTATATGTAACAGATAAATTAGAGTTGTGAATTTTGGCAATGAGATAATCAAGTAGATTATATTGGAATACATGAAAGTTTACAATCTAGCTTTGTTTTATTGAATTTGGGCCAATGAGTATTGTTACAATTAAAATGTAACCTTTTCTTCTCTTATTTCTTATTCTCCTCAGCTGGGATTTGGCAAGAGTATGCCAACTAATTGTGTTTGGCTGGATGGCCTATCTTCAAATATTACTGAACAATACTTGTCCAGGCATTTTTGTCGTTATGGGCCTGTGCTGAAAGTAAGTGCCTTGTTGCAGTGCTTGTTTACTTCTAACAAATTATTAACAACTGGCAGCAAAAAGATTTTTTTTCCAATTGTTGATTTTCATTTTTCCCCTTCAAAACATACCTTCTATACATTTCATGTTCTGATAAGAGAAAATGATATTCAGTGCATAGCAATGGGCGTATTGAGATCGTTAGTTTTCAGTTTTGTATTGTACCTTAAAAGAAGCTGTAGTGGAAAATACACTTTAATCAGAGCATTTAAGTGTAAGCTTTTTTAAAAACCGTTTAGTTGCATAATAAGATTATGTTTGCTTCTTTGAACAGTTTAAATAATAAGATGCTTAAAATGTAATCCCTGTAATGTCACCCCGCAAATAGCCTGTTTTATAATATTTTATTTACCTTGTTCATGTATTGGTTTATTATTGTTTCAAGCTTCAAGATACAGTGAAAAACTTGTTTTGTGTGCTATCTAGGTAAATTATACTAGATAGGAGTACAATCAAAGCATCCATGAGTATAACAGGTAGTGCAAACAGAGAAATGTAATGGATTACTGAATATAGTGTACAAGATACAGCAAAAGTACTTAAAGAAAAAGTGCATTGAGTGGATTGGGAGACCAGGAATGCTTCCCTAGCTTGTGGGAGTCTTGTAATAGTGAGGAAGAAGCTGCTCTTGAATCTAGTGGTATCTTGTATCTGCTGCTTGACGGGAGAGGAGAGAAGATGGAGTGATGGGGGTGCAAGTGGTCCTTGATTATGCTGTTTGCCTTTCTAAGGCAAATAGGAAATGTAGATATTGTCAATGGGCGGGAGGCTGTTTTGCGTGATGGATTGGGCTGCATCCACAATTCTGCAGTTTCTTGTGGTCTTGGGCAGAACAGATGCCAAGCCAAGCTGTTATGCATCCCAACTGGTTGCTTTATATTGTGCATTGGTAGACATTTGTAAGAGTCATGAGAGACAGCTAATTTGTTTAATCTTCAGAGGAAGAAGAAGCGTTGGTATGCTTTCTTGGCCGTAGCATCAACTTGGACGGACCAGGAAAGCTTGTTGGTGATAATTACGGCTAGGAACTTGAAGTTCTCAACCATCTCTGTTTCAACACCCAGCTTCCTGAAGTTTGTAGAAAGAATCAGTGCACAAACAGGGAATTTTGAAAAGAAAAATATCAAAATTAAGTAATTCTGTAATACTTTGAGATCTAAAGATTCCCACTTACCCCATTGAACTGACTTTTCTCTTTCAAACGCTGACTGACTATTGTCTCTTAGCACCAATTCCATATTTTAGTGCCACAAAGTAATCCAGATCTTGCAAGAAACCAAATAATAATAATAATAATAATAACGGCAGTAGAGAACTATTGTGTTGCGGTCTGTGCTGGGTGATGCAGAGGACTATGATCTCGGTTTTCCACATTTTTTTATGTTGAAAATGGTTGTCAGCATAACAATAATGTGATGATCACAATTCATTTTATAAAAAGGATTTGAATGAAACGGATGGTATGTTCAAATCACATTTGGAATATATATTCACTTCAGCCAATCTCCTCAGGACATCGAATGATGTAGTAATGCAATACATGACCTCCTCAATATAGCTTCTCTACATCTTCAACTCTTCCTTCAATTTGTCATTCATTACATCTGATACACAATTTCTCTAATAACATTTTATTACAGTTTCCTTGCTTATGAATAAGCTGCATAAAACATCCTTCACTGTAATCTTTAGTGATATAAGCTCTCTTAGCCCACTCGACTTTTGGCTCTTTTACAGGGAGATTATATCAAACATCAACTCTGACTTGGCCATTCTTTCAATACACATTTGGGTGGATCTCCAAACTGCTCCAGAGAAATTCTGCCATATATCTATTAGTTACTTGCCATTCCTGTTCAGGGAACTAGCTGACTTCTTTCTTTACCTCCTGGGACAGATTGTGTTGGATCGTCAGAAAGGAATGGCTCTGGTGTTGTACGATGAAATTGAATGCGCACAAACAGCGGTGCAGGAGACCAAGGGCAGGAAGATTGGAGGAAATAGAATAAAGGTTAGTATAAGAGAGTTCATGGGGATTCTAACTGCACTTCTTATTCCCTTCACTCTTATAAATCTTCTCTTTCGCTCTGTCTTTCAGCACAGATAGATGTTTACAGCGATGTTCCTATTCTCAGATAGCCACACACCGCGCACACACACATACACACACACCTTCCACAGTTTCAAGGAATTGCATGAGGTGCTAATGTTTTATAAGGAAAACCAGAGCATGAAATAATAGCAACATTGAAGGGGATTATTTGGTTTAATTCTGAGGAAGAAAATAAAATTTAATGATATTTTGCAATATTGAAAAGCAGACTCTATTGGCATTCTGCAGTTCAAAGTGGTTATGTGTTTGGCAAGCAAATTGGAAAAACAGTTTAATGCTTGCAAGGATCAAAAGCATGTAAAACGATACTATTTGCTGCCAGTTCAACTTTGCAGTTGAATATTCAGCTTTTTTTTAATGTTTGATATCTATTGTCTCAGCTTCTAATGCCTAACAGTCAAATTTCTTCCATGAAGGTGGATTTTGCAAATCGCGAGAGTCAGTTGGCATTTTATCGTTCAATGGAAGTCTCTGGGCAAGACATCAGAGACCTGTACGAAATCTTTGCTGAGCGAAGGCAAGTGAATCTTTCATTTGACTTTCTGTCTGAAGAAGGGTCTCAACCCGAAACGTCACAATAGGTGATATTCACCTATTCCTTTTCCCAGGGATGCTGTCTGACCCACTGAGTTACTCCAGCATTCTGAGTTTATCTTTCTTTTGTGAACTTTGTTAAGGCTTTTGAAATGGTGAATTTTGATTTATTGCACTGATTAGTTCAGGATTTTTGATTAACTTTATGAAGCACACATATGAACAGTCGTGACATGTAAATTAGAACTTTCAGTCTGAGGATTGTTTAGTCATAATATACATTATTTTGTTAACAACTTAAAAACTAGAACTTCTCTATAATAATTATGTAATGTAATGTGTCTTTAATGGATCCATGCATAATCCTGTCTCTTCCCTAATTCAAATATTATTTCAAATTCATTTTTTCTGGTGTTTAACTCGCAATTGAATTTAAATCAAGAATGTTTGGTGTTATTGAGAATTTTTGTGCGGCTGTTCTATTTTACCATCAATTAAATAAAACACACATTGCAAAAAAAGAGGTTTAAACAGCCACCCCAGACACTTGATGGAAATTATCCTCCATTTGAGAGTCTACTGTAATGGTCAGAACTTAAAGGAAAATGGCCAGCGATGGGACTTGAATCTTAGTCTGCAACAGAAAAACTAGATATTTAGAGATTGCAAGCATTAAATCAGTAAATAGTAACTTATTTTCAAAGTGACCAGTTTAGTACAGCTCGGTGGCCCAGTTAGTAGAACCTTTGGCTCACAGCTCCGGCAATCTGGGTTCAAAACATAATGGCATAAACCTTCATGCTGAGCCATGACTGAGTGCATATCTGTCAGCAGTGGGGAAACATTGCCTGCTGTCCTCCAGTTGAGAGTGGCAAATAAAACAGGATTACATTTGGAGCATTTAGCTTTGGTGTCAGCCTATTTACAGAGAAGAAATTAATTTTATGCAGCCGTTGATTTGATTTAAAAATTGACATTTGATTTGATTTTTGTTTCTTTAATTAGTAGGGAGGATCGGCGTGGATCATATCATGAATATCCTACAGATCGAGCCTACTTTGATGCAGTTAGGGGCCCGGCTGCTACATTCCCTGAAGATCCTCGGAGAGAGTACCGTGCAAGAAGCAGAGATTTTTATGCCGAATGGGATCCCTACCAGGGTGATTATTATGATCCTCGCTACTATGAAGACCCCCGGGAGTACAGAGACTACAGAGATCCCTATGAACAGGACATAAGGGAGTACAGTTATCGACAGCGAGAGAGGGAGCGGGAGAGGGAACGTTACGAATCTGATAGAGAGCGAGATCATGAAAGGCGGACTTGTGAACGAAGCCAAAGCCCAACACATTCGAGAAGAGCGCAGAGTTGTAGTGCGTCACCAACACAGTCTGAGAGGCACCAGAGTGACAGCATGGACTCGGAACGTAGAATATACAGTCGATCGTCAGATCGTAGTGGTAGTTGCAGCTCGCTCTCACCCCCTCGATATGATAAAGTTGAGAAGACTGACAAAGTCCGACCAGAGCGTTATGATAAAACTGAAAAGGAGAAAGACCGAGTGTTTGAACCTGAAAGAGTTGATAAAAGGACACAAAGGAAAGAAAAGGTTGAGAAATTGGAAAAAGCAAAAAAAATCGACAAACCTGAAGTGGAAAAACCAGAGAAGAAGGAGAAAACTGAGAAGCTCAAACTACGCAAGGTGAAGCCTCCAACTCCAAGTTCCCCATCTTCTGAAACAGACCAAGAAATAGACAGAGATCCAAACCCTGATGGACAAAAGGGTAAAACAAAACAAGGGAAAGAAAAAGCAGAGAAAGACGGGGCTTCAAAAAATCGTTTAGATTTAATTCCCTGTGTGGTGTTAACTCGTGTAAAAGAGAGAGAGACAAAAGTGATTGAACCCCTGATTGTGGAGAAGTCGAGAGGAAAGCCAGAGAATGATGTGGTCAAATCTCCTCCTGCAGAACAACATAAAGTACAGCTAACACGACTTGATCAGACAAAGATAGAGCTGTCCAAAGTGGAGCCCATTAGGCCAAAAATGTTAAAAGAGAAACTGCTTGCCAGCCAAATAGAAATCGTGGAGAAGGAAGTGAAAATCAAGCATAAAAAGAACCTCAAACCCGAACCGTGTGTTGATGCACCGAATGCAATGGATATTGACAAACTGGAAGCAAGGAAGAGGCGTTTTGCAGATCCAACGTTAAGAACAGACAGGCAGAAGTTAGAGGTTAAGAGAAGCAGTCAAGAGGAAGAGGAACTGCGTCAAGGTCTAAAAAAACAACCTGAGCTGGCTCCCTGGAGAGAAGTGGGTAAAGAAGGAGACGCTGACCGCAGACCCGTGCGCAAAGAATCGCTCAAACGAGAGCACAGAAAAATTAAGCAAGAAAAATTAATTCCAGCATTCAGCCCCAGGGAAGGGCAGGAGTCTGCCACTGTTTCGGTAGGGATTGGCTTGCGGCCTGGCGTGGATGTACAGTCTAGAATAAGTGAGCCGTCTGAAGACTTGGTGGACGTTCAAGAAGTTGGAGTGAAGAAAGTGAACACACCAAAACCTCTGCTTAAGGGAGTTCTTCAGCAACTGCTTCCGCACCTTGATGAGATATCGGGAGAAGGAGATATGAAAAGAGATGAACGGAAGAGAAAATATAGCGGAACTGAAGACGCAAATGATCACAAGTCCACCCATGAGAAATCGCAGACGGCTGAAGCGGAAGAGAAACTAGGGATTGATATTGATTACACACAGAGTTACCGGAAACAAATGGAGCAGAACCGCAAACTGAAGCAGCAGCAGGAGATGGAGATGGCAAAATCAGAGAAATTCAACAGCCCCAGAAAAGATAATCCAGACGAATTTGACAGAAGAAGTTTGGTCCATGAAGTGGGGAAACCACCTCAAGATGTCACCGACGACTCTCCTCCAGTTAAACGGAAAAAAACAGACCAATTTGATTTTGAGATTAGCATGAAAAGAGAGCGAAATTATAGGAGTTCTCGTCAACAAAGTGAGGATTCCGAAAAAACTGTCCTTTCCCCTGGATTTCGGCATATTCTGTCTTATCAGGATGAAGATGATAACTCAGACTCTCCACATCTGACATTGCCACATCAGACATTGCCACATCAGACATTGCCACCGAAAGAACCTAAAGTTTCTCCCAAGCCAGACTCCACCATTCAAGTTCCTGTTAAAGAAGAACCTTTAAAGTGCAATTCTTATGAATCAAATAAGCGAGAACAAATTTTGGACTTGTCCAGAATTAAAATAACATCTCAGAGCTCCGAGGAGGAGACAACACGCTGGGAAACACGTTTGAAACTAGAGGCAAGTAGATCTGACGTTAGCTTTCCAAGTAGCGTCATAAAACGCGATGGAATTCGCAAGCGTTCTGTGCGTGAGCTCGAACCAGGAGAGGTACCGAGCGATTCTGATGAGGATAATGAACATAAATCCCATTCACCAAAAGCCTCAACTTCTTTTGAAAGTTCTAGGTTGCCTTTGTTTCTACGAAATAGGGAGGATGATAGGATATCAGACTTGAAGCTATCAGGTTCTCTGGAAAGAAACAAATTCTATTCCTTTGCTCTCGACAAGACCATTACCCCGGACACCAAGGCTTTACTAGAAAGGGCAAAGTCTCTGTCGTCATCCCGAGAAGAAAATTGGTCATTTTTGGATCGAGATTCCAGGTTTGCCAACTTTAGGAAAGATAAAGATAAGGAAAAGGTGGAATCGGCACCAAGGCCAATCCCCTCTTGGTACATGAAAAAGAAAAAAATTAGAACCGATTCTGATGGTAAAATGGATGAAAAGAAGGAAGATCACAAGGAAGACGAGCAAGAGAGGCAGGAACTATTTGCTTCCCGTTTCCTGCACAGCTCCATTTTTGAGCAGGATTCAAAACGCCTCCAGCACCTTGAAAGGAAAGAAGATGAATTGGATGTAATTTCTGGGAAATTCTTTGGAAGGCAAGGGTCTGTGGATGGCTCCAATAGCAGCCTAGAACTGATACAAGAACCCGTAGTCTTGTTTCACAGTCGCTTCATTGAATTGACACGAATGCAACAGAAGGAAAAGGAAAAGGACCAGAAACCAAAGGAGCTGGAGCGACGAGAAGTTGAAAAGGAAGCTCAGCCTAAAACACCAGATTCTGCCCCTGAATCAGAGGTGGGGAATACTATGCCGTTCTTTAGGGCTCTTATACCTCAACCACCCCCTGTTGTTCCCCAGCCAGTTCTTGAGCAACAAGAAGCAACTCTGAATAAAGTAGTCCTGGTGGAAAATGTAAACTCCAGCTCTGCAGACAATCGTACGGAATTTGCCTCTGCGGCTGATGCCCTGAAATGTGTTGTTAGTGTCAGCCCTTGTGAAGAAGCAGAACCGGCAGTAAACAAGCAATTAGATGCAAATGTTACTTCAGGTTTTGCGGCTACCGAGGAGGAAATATCGATTGGAGAACATCCCTCTTACTTGAATACTAAACCGCCAACTCCGGGAGGAGCTGACCCACAAAACTGCACAAATCCAGAAACGGATGTGTTAGAACTTGGTTCAGATTCCACCAAAACTAGCAAAAAAGAAGTGTCATCCGATGAACACAAAGGAGATAAGAATCCTTCCGTCACTGTCCAGTTAGATGTCAACCAGCAAGAAGAACACTTGGAGGTACAGCCACAGATTTCGGATAATGAAGCAGATACCGAACCGTCTGTAGGTATAAAAGAGAAAAGATCTTCACAAACCAAAAGAACAAAGACTACACTTCAGGCAGTCACTGCAACCATCCCGGAAAAGCCTGTCACAAGGAAAAGTGAGAGAATAGACCGTGAAAAGCTAAAGAGGTCATCGTCGCCCCGAGCTGACACTCAGAAACTTCAGGAGCAGAAATTGGAGATAGAAAGAGTCTCAAAAAACACAGCAAAATCTCCAAGTTCTGCCCCAGAGTCTGAAACTTTGGAGCTGAGTTTGCCTTTAGGCAGAACACGCCGTAGAAATGTGCGATCTGTTTATGCGACAATTGACGACGGCCCAAATCTAATGAAAGACTCGACCGACACGTCACGGTCAACCAGGAAACGAGGCGATAAAGAACTTCAGGAACCATCGAATGTACAAACTCCGCCTCGGAGGGGGAGACCCCCAAAATCCCGCCGTCGACCAGGGGACGAGAATCCATGTTTTAAAGCTGAGCCGGTGAAACAAGAAGCTGAAGAAACGGAAACTAAAGACAGCATTGAAAACGCAAAACCAGTTGAAGGATGGAAGTCACCAAGATCACAGAAAGCCGCACAAAGTCATCCATTACCCCCTTCACCTGCTTTTAGCAGCCATGTTGGAAAGAAAGCCATTAAAACAGAATCAAGGACATCCGAGATTTGTGTTGACCATAGAGATGATGTTACAGAGACTTTGGCTGAGCAAGGTTCGAATAAGAATATCGTTAAACACTCACCAGAGGAACGGGAGGTGGCAGTCGACAAAAAAACAGTTGACAAAAATGACGTTGCGTTGGAGAATTGTCCTTCAGATAAAAACCCTGGTGACGTTGTAGAAAAGGGAAGTTTGGAGAAAGGCTCCAAGTCAAAGTGTGGAAGAGGAAGGAATTCAAAGGGCAACGAAGACAAAATACCTCTACGAAATTTGGAAATAAGACTCAGTACTGAGGAGCTAAATGTTGTTAAAAGTGATACAGAGACGACTGGGACTGTAAAGAAAGATGCCCAGAAAAATGACAATCAGTCGCCTAAGCTAATTAAAGAAGAAATCAAGAATCCATTCCCAGAACCACCAACATCACCAGATAAAGACGCCCCTAGACGTTCGTGTTCGCCAGAAGCTGTACAGCGTGCTAAGCAGATAGAACTTGAGAGAGCAGTGGAGAACATTGCAAAATTAACAGAAATCCCAACTGTGCATCCTTACAAAGAAGCTACGAATGAACCGGACGTTAGACCAGAGGAAGAAGTAGAAAAGCCTGCTCATCAAGCAAGTGAAACTGAGCTCGCAGCTGCCATTGACTCCATCATTGCAGATGAATCGGCAGAACCCGACAACTTCCCGTCTGCTCCAAGATATTCCGCTGACCAAACTGTGGCGGGCGTCGCTGAAGATCCGACTGTAGTCCCTACACCCCCAGATGCAACACAGCCTGAAACTGATCAGGCGGCTGCAAATATACCGGAGTCAAATAACAATGTTGGCGCCTCGGGAAGACTTTTGGCAAAAGCACCACCCACAAATCGTCCAGTATCAACAATCCCATCTTCAGATCGTGGCGTTTCTAAAGCCCCATCCTCAGGCCAGTCAGTTTCTAAATCTGCTGCATCAGCAGAGACTTTGACTCCAAAGGTTCCCCCTTCGATAGAAAGAAATGTTTCTGAAGTTCCCTCTTCAACGGATGTGATTTCTAAAGCTCCTACCTCCACAAACAGCGTTGTGACTAAAGTTCCTGCAGTAGTAGTAGGTTCCACCTCAACAGAGAGTGTAATTTCTAAAGCTTCAGCTTCACAAGAAACCGTGATTTCTAAAGTTCCTGTCACAGAGGAACTTTTATCTAAAAGTACCGTTTTATCTAAAAGTACCATTACAGTAGAGAGTGTAATATCTAAAGCTCCTGTCTCTGTGGAGAGTGTGATTTCCAAAGCTCCTGCCTCAGTGGAGAGTGTGATTTCCAAAGCTCCCACCTCCGTTGAGAATGTGGTTTCTAAAACTCCCATTGGAACAGTGAGTGTCGTTTCCCCAGCTCTGCCTTCAGACGGTTTGGCTTCTAAAAGTTCAGCTGTGGACAGTCAATCAGCAGTATCAGTCAGCTCAGTTTCCAGATCTGCTTTATTGACTACTTTGGCTGAGGCAAAAGATGCTGACGTGTGCCTCCAGCAACCTGAAAATATCTCCCAGAAAACGGAGAACCCTCCAAAACCAGAACCTGCCGAGGTCCACCGAACTCCAAGTCGCAGAGGGCGTTCAAAACCCAGGATATCAAGGCGTAGCAGGCGAGGAAGCACGGGCAGGAAAGGGGAACTGGCAGACGGCAACATCTCTGAACCTGAGCCAGCGCCTGTTTCTGCTGACGTCAAGCAAAGCACGGTCACAGCAGAGACCAGTTTGGAAAAACCTACAAAAATACCGGTGGAAGCACTTTGCATCCCGAAGAGTGAGAGCGACACCCTGGCCAGACTAGAAGAGTGCAAACCCGATGAAATTAAAATCACCACGGCAAACAAGGAGTCTGTGACTGAGGCTATTTCACCTCAGGATCCACAGCATTGTTCATATAATGAAGATAACAAGAGTGCTACATATTTTAAATTAAAACAACATAATGACCATACAGCCGAGGCTCAACCTAAGCTGAGCATGCCAAGAGTGGCCATTAATGCACTCCCCGCCACCACCATTGCAAAGATTTCAGTAACTCCGGCCCCTATTTTGGGAAGTGTACACGCTAGTTCTGGGGCTGTGCCAGATTGGATATCAAGGCATGAAGGACCCCGTTCTTGTTCCACGCCCCCTCCTGCAGCTCCTCCTCCAGATACCAAAGCCTCTGATCTGGACACAAACTCCAGCACCTTACGGAAAATTCTCATGGAGCCGAAATATGTGTCGGCCTCTGGAGTCCCGACGACGTTTGTTACCACGGCTATAAATGAACCCTTGACTTCGGTTCGGTCAGAAGAAGCTTTTCCTTCAGCTGAATGCAACAAACTGGTCTTGGATGAGAAACCGGCACTTCCTCCAAGCACAACTGCAGGGCAACAACTGACAGAGGTACTGACCTTTAATGAGAAAGAAAAACATGTTGGTTCTTTGATCTCACCCAAAGTTACTTCTGTGATCAGCAGAATGCCGCCGAGTATAGATCATGAGGAAATGGCAAAAGTTTCAATGAATAGCCGAGGGCCAGTTAACCTTCCCTCTCAGTTACCCAGCCTCCCAAATATGACTCTGACCAAACAGAAATATAGATCGAGCTTGACTGAAAACAGCCGGTACAAACTCGGAACATACATTGCAGAAGAGTCTAGGCCGGTGGAAAATATCCCGTTAAATCAGGGCTCAAGCCCAGGGCTGAGAGTAAATACATCTGAAGGAGTTGTGGTACTGAGTTACTCAGGCCAGAAGACCGAAGGTCCTCAGCGAATAAGTGCTCCCATCAGCCAGATTCCACCTGCTAGTGCAGTGGACATAGAGTTTCAGCAATCAGTGTCCAAGTCACAAGCAAAACAGGAGGCAGTTTCCCAATCACAGGCTGTGACTAAAGTGTCGCAGACTCCATCCGGCTACAGCAATGTCATTGGCACTCATTCCTCAAGCATGCACACAGGGCACGGCGGCGCTCCGCCATATAACACATCACCTGTGATTTCCAGCATAAAACAGGAGCATCAGATCCTCGAAAAGTCTGAATCTTCCCTCCACTCTCAGCCAGCAGCAGTGAAGATTGTGTACAATCTAATGCCAAACATTATAACTGCGAACAAAAAAGGTGGAGAAGCAGTGGTCCCGAAGATCGAACCTGGCAAAGTAAGTCAGCAGTCAACACTGAGCCCGGGGATCAGCACTCACCATGCTGCTCTGCCATGTAAGATGCAGTCGGACACGAACCACATCAGTTCTGGGCGTGGAACCCCCACCGAACGGACTTTGTCTCTGCCACTTTCCATTAAACAGGAACCCCACTCCCCTCACACATCAGTTCACTCTCCTTCCTCCTTTCCCAAAGTATGTCAGCCGAGTAGCACATCCTCCGTTTCCCAGTCGATAAACGCAAACATGGTTCTGAATGCTGGCCTCTCCATGGCGCAGTTTGTTCCCAGTGTCCACCTTCCAGAGCAGTCGGTCATTATGCCTCCTCACAGTGTGTCGCAGTCTCAGGTCGTCCCCTTAGGGCACCTCTCTCAGGGTGAAGTCAGAATGAACTCCCCGTCAGTACCGGGTATCCCGTACGGCATACGGCCTGAGGCTCATCACGCCTCCACACGAGCTGTCCTCCAATCTCAGATGGATCTCCGCTCACAGCGCTCCAACACACCCCAGTCATCGGTCATCAGGGACTTGTGTATGCCTCAGATCTCCAATCAGCACCAACCAGATGAAGAGTTGCTCCATTATCACGGGATTAGACGAGGGTCTGGTCCCCTGCAGCCCGATGTCCTGGTGATGCAGCCAGACTACAGAATGCATCCTGGAAGTTTAAGACTGGACCAATACAATGTACCCCAGGAGATGCTGCTGCGAGACGTACGGATGATGTACCCACCTCTCACAGCGGTTGGTGATGTCCACAATGAATCCAGACAGGCCAGGACCCCAGACGGATCGGTTAAAACTCCTCCAGCCAGTAAAACCCCTCAGCCAGCTAAAGAGGCCCCGAAACCATCCGAGGTGAAAATGGCCAAGTCGCCGCACAGCGAAGCTCGATTGATCAATGTCCCCACTGGATTACCCATGTCTCAGTCTGTAATGGTCTCCCATGGTGTTCAGCTTATGCACCAGGTCCCCAGTTCCTTCCACGACTACCCGCGCGTGTATCAAGATCTTCGCAACTTCCACCCTTCTCACCTCGGTGGAATAAACCCGCAGTTTGGTGGAATAAACTTGCCTTCCCGCAGTATGACTCCTCAGGTAAGTACAACGAGTTTATTTTTTCCCACAAAGCTATGTGTGTTTGGGAGTTATTCTTATCCGTGGTACTTTATTAATGAAGGAATATTCCTGAAGAGCAATGCTTAACAAGTCTAGATTCATTCATTCTGATGCCATTGTATCCCATAAACTAAACACAGGCAGCCAAACATGCGGGGCTTTGTCATATGTCCGTTTGTAGAGGCAGCATCAATCACATGGTACAGTTTATTACTTTGCATTCTAGAACCGTAACATCCATTTGGCATGTTCCAGTTGATGAATGAGCAATCCACATTGTTTCCGCACTCTTTCTTGACAGCCCTGCAGCAGTCTGAAGAAGGGTTTAAACTCAAAATGTCATCCATCCATTCCCCTCCACAGATGGTGTCTGACCCACTTAGTTCCTCCAGCACTTTGCTCAAGTTTCCAGCATCTGCAGTTCATTATGTCTCAATTCTTTTTTTCGCCCTATTTTGAAGTCCAATTCCACCATTATAGAAACTTACAAAATTCTTAATAGGCTAGATGCAGGGCCAATGACAGGGGTTCTTAAGGATAAGGGGGATCTTTTGCAACTTTTTTCACAAGAGAGTGGTGAATCTCTGGACTCTACATAGGGTAGTTGCCAGTTCATTGGCTATATTTAAGAGGGTTTCTCATCCCTTGGAGAGAAGGCCGGAGGACTTTTTTCATTTATTTGCCTCTCCCAACCCTGCACATAATTTTCATGTTTCTATTTATTGGCCAATGCATTCTGGTTGCAATTTTCCCCCTGAGTAAATAGGTGTTTTTTTTCAGCGGAGGAACTTTTTTCTTTATTTGCTCCCACACCCCTTCAGTCTCAGGGTTTTTTTCAGCTAAGTCTCTACACCCCTTCAACCAAGTTTTGGGTGACCGAACCTAATTATCTCCTCATGTGGCTTATTGTTTGATAACACTGCTGTGAATTGCCTTGTGGTGTTTTGCCAAGTTAGACATGATGCATGTTGTTTATAGCATCAACAATCCTTTATTTTTGGAAATAATTCCTAATCAGGTTGCCGGCTTCAAGGATTTGTTTCCACACACCCACCCCCACCCCACCCATTTTTCCCAGCATGTAAAGACATTGAATAGGACCTTGCACATTCTATGGACATCACAAATCTCTGTTTAATAACATTCAAAAAGAGTGCAGTGTAATGACTATTGTACTGTCAGCAGCCTAGTTGTGGTAAGGTGGGTCTAAATGAGCTATAAAATAATATCCACATAATTTGTATTTGATTATTGGCTGGGATCCAGGGTAATTACCTCTTCTTCAAATAATGTAGTGAGATCTCCTGTTGCGAGAGAAAGCTGAGCCTTAATTTAGTGTCTCGTCCAGAAGTCTAATTTTAACAGAGCAGCAGCTAGTCACGGTTATATGTTCAAGACTCAGAAGTGGAACTTAAACCCAGATAGAGTGGATGTACAGAGGATGTTTCCACTAGTGGGGGAGTCTAGGACCAGAGGGCACAGCCTCAGAATAAAAGGAGGTTCATTTAGGAAGGCTGTGTAGGCCAAGCCAATGGATATTTTTAAGGCAGAAATAGATAGATTCTTGATTAGTACGGGTGTCAGGGGTTATAGGGAGAAGGCAGGAGAATGGGGTTAAGAGGGAAAGGTAGATCAGCCATGATTGAATGGCCTAATTCTGCTCCTATCATTTATGAACATGAACCTTGACCTACAAGGGTACTGATACGGAATGAAAGATGATACCCAAATATTTATGACTGTAGACGTCTGTTATAACACAATGCAAGAAAATTAAGATTTTTATAATTAATGTACAGGTAGTTCTGCTATCAAGCAATAGTTGTGTTCAAAGAACCCATGTATTGTAGAAAATGTGTTATTACAACAATTGTGTCAAAGGGGGTCTAGGTTTAGAGAGTTTTAGACTTGCAATAGCAAAGTTATTTGTTTGCACAGGGTTTTCAAAAGTAACGTGTTTTTAACAGCTATGAATTTATTTTTGGTTACTACAAGCTGCATGTTGCATTGTTTAATAAAGTATCATCGCACAAGTGTTAATAGCAGCGGTTGCTGCAGAGGGGTCTCGACCCAAAACGTCACCCATTCCTTCTCTCCAGAGATGCTGCCTGTCCCGCTGAGTTACTCCAGCATTGTGTGACTCTTTGCTTGTCAATCTCCATGGCCTGCCATGGTTGAAGGAGTAGCTGTGTTTTTAAGAGACAGTGCTGTCTGATTACTATTGGAGGTTCCATTGAAAAAGTATTTTGCCAATGACTGCTTTTTTTTTTTGCTTTTCAATTTCTAAAGTAACTTGGAAGTGGTTCTCTAATTCCCATTGAAATCACGCTGCAACCTATTCTGCCCATGTAATACAGATCCCCAATTCATCAATTGCTCTATAGAGTTGTAGAGTGACAGTGTGGAAACAGGCCCTTCGGCCCAACTCGCCCTCACCGGACAAGAATGTCCCAGCTACCCTAGTCCCACTTTGCCTGCGCTTGGTCCATAACCCTCCAAACCTGTCCTATCCATGTACCTGTCCTATCCATGTACTTATATCCAGTTAGCATTATAGAAATGCCTGTTGTACCAGAGATTGTACCAAGATTTTTATTTTTATTTTAAATAAGTTTCCCACAAATGTTTTAGTAGTTTTCCCCAAAAATACAATCAAGATGAAGGAAAAACATCAGTTAACTTTGATGGTACAACAGTTATACATCAAAGATAGACACAAAATGCCGGAGTAACTCAGCGGGACAAGCAGCATCTCTGGAAAGAAGGAAGTTGTACAAGTCATACAGACTCTGCCTTCTGCATTCACCACTAAAAAATCTAATTAAGTAGACTTCTTTGATTTTATCTTCCTGAGAGCTAACGTTAAAGATGTGATAAATACAGGAGATGACGGCACATTGCTGCTGCTGCACAGCCCCAGGGCCTAGAATTTGTTACTGACTTTGGAGTTTGCAAGTTTAGTTTAGAGATACTGCGTGGAAACAGGCCTTTGCCCTCCCCCGAATCGGCGCTGACTAACAGGCACCCGTACAATAGTTCTATCCAACACATTGGGGACAATTTACAGAAGCCAATTAACCTACAAACCTGCAGGTCTTTAAAATGTGGGAGGAAACCGGAGCATCTGGAGAAACCCAAGTAATCACAGGGAGAACATGCAGACTCTGTACAGACAGCACCTGTGGTCAGGATCAGACCCAGGTGTCGGGTGCTGTAAAGGCAGTGACTCTACGCCTGCGCCACCATGTCCCCTATTTTCTCTCCCTGTGACTGTGTGGATTTTCACCCTGTGCAAAATTACCCCTTAGTGTTCAGATTCAGATTCAGATTCAATTTTAATTGTCAGTGTACAGTACAGAGACAGAGACAACGAAATGCATTGTAGGTAAATAGTAAAATAATCAAAGGGGGATTGATGGGGTGTGAGAGAGGACACATTGAAGGGGTACAGAGAAATAAGGAGAGGAGGAATAGTACATAAGGGACTGCCCTGCCGGGGGATATCATGGATCTGATGGGCGGAATGCCGCTGCCTGTCTTGCAGTAAATCAGTCAAACCAGCAAACCCAGCCTTGGGTTCCCAGGGCAGACACAGTGTCTTTGTTGCTTTGTCTTGCGTCATTCTCCGAGGTCTGATCTCAGTGGTTATGTGCCACATAATGTAACTACGTGGCAGTTCCTAACAGAGGCTTATGTTCAAATATCTTAAAATATCGTGTGAGGGGAGTTAATTCTCAGCATTAAAGTCAAGCCTGAAAACACTGTTTAATCTAGACCAGATCTTTGAGGGTGTGTGCTGATTATTATTTAATGTTGCTGGGATTGTCTCACTGTGGTAATAAAATAATTGATGTGCAAGAATAGTTGCAGGTTCATGTTTGTAAAACTGTCCTTTCCTGAACAGGGTATCTCGGAAGGGGAGCATGTCCACCCAGGAGTGAGAAGTAAAACTCCACAAATATCCCAGGAGAGCAGACTGTCGGGGCAGGTGGAACTACACTCACCTCACATGCAGCATCTACAGAGGGAGCGCGTTCAGCCGGAACCCAATCCAACTTCCTATCCCTCTCCGACTGGGGTGTCTTTGCCAATCAAACACGAACTTTCCTCGCCTCACCAAACACTAACCCCAAAACAGCCGTCGTTTATCTCCACGCAATCCTCGGCACCGGGAGCAGCCCCGTCGCCTGTGATCTCCAGGACGGACCATCAGACCGCGGCAAAGCCAGAACCACTGGCATCGTCGTGTTCGCAGAGGCCCGTGGACATGGTGCAGCTTCTAACTGTAAGCACCAACTTCACGGCCGTATTTAAGGGGCATCTTGGGACTTGCGTACCAGCGGGAGAGTGTAAAGTTAAATAAACCCACGCTTTCAAATCTCTGAGGGTTGAATGCGGTCGGTCACATTGGTGTTGTCTCGTGATCGCTGTTCTCTTTTATCTGCCGCTGTTGTCAGTGAACTCTTTCGCTTCTCAACTCGTCCACTTTGTTTTGTGCTTCGATTTCATCCACATCCCCACTCTTTTTACTCTAACGCACCGCTTTCAAAGATACTATATATTTCACAGTAGACAAAAATGCTGGAGAAACTCAGCAGGTGAGGCAGCATGAAGGAAATAGGCAACGTTTCAGGCCGAAACCCTCGGGTTTCGGCCTGAAACGTTGCCTATTTCCTTCGCTCCATAGGTGCTGCCTCGCCCGCTGAGTTTCTCCAGCATTTTTGTCTACCTTCGATTTTCCAGCGTCTGCAGTTCCTTCCGAAACATATATTTTTACAGCGATTGATTGAACGTTGCCGAAATGCAGCAGGTTTTAGAGGATTGTGTTGATTTGCATATTAATTTAGAGGAAGTAATTGATTTACATTTGAAAACTTTGGTCTCTTCAGAAATACCCGATAGTGTGGCAGGGTCTGCTAGCTCTTAAGAACGACACAGCTGCGGTGCAACTCCATTTTGTGTCCGGCAACAACGTGCTGGCCCACCGCTCGCTTCCCGCGTCAGAAGGTGGTCCTCCTCTCAGAATCGCTCAGCGCATGCGGCTGGAGGCAACGCAGCTGGAAGGCGTGGCACGCAGAATGACGGTAGGTGCCTCTAACATGCCTTACCGGCTGTGGCATGCAACTCTGCTGCATTGGACATTGTCGGTTTAATTGGTGGAGGGGGGGGGGGGGGGCATTTGCAAAGTAGGTCCCATTCCCCATCCGACCTCTCTTTCCTGGGTCTCCTCCATGGCCAGAGCGAGCAACACCGGAAATTGGAGGAACAGCACCTCGTATTCCGCTTGAGTCTGCATCCTGCGGGCATGAACATTGAATTCTCCCAATTTTGTTAGCCCTTGCTGTCTCCTCCTCTTCCTCTGCCCTCATCCCTCAGCCCTCGGGCTCCTCCTCCTCCTATTTCCTCTCTTCTCCCCGCAACCCCCCCATCAGTCTGAAGAAGGGTTTTGTCCCGAAACGTTGCCTATTTCCTTCGCTCCATAGGTGCTGCTGCATCCGCTGAGTTTCTCCAGCATTTTTCTGTACCTTCGATTTTCCAGCATCTGCAGTTCCTTCTTAAATGCAAAGTAGGAAATGTTGGTTGGTTCAGAAAATTAACTCACCCGAGTTTTGGTTTTCTAGGTGGAAACCGATTACTGTTTGTTGTTGGCATTACCTTGTGGACGTGATCAGGAGGATGTAGTGAGTCAGACAGAGTCACTGAAGGCTGGTTTTATCAGCTATCTACAGCTCAAACAAGCTGCCGGAATCATCAATGTTCCAAATCCTGGCTCCAATCAGGTACGTTCTCAGAATGAAATCCATTTGCCATCAGAAGAAATGCAAAATAGGTAGATGACAATGAACACACAGTATTTGTGCTATAACTCCAGGATAAGCGCTCAACTAAGAAAACTGGGCCCAAAGTATTATCTCACTGAATATATCAACATTCTAAGGACAATAAAGAAATAACTCTGTATGCAAAAAATCAGCTACATATATGTTAACTATCTCTTTAAAAATAACTTAATCATATATATGTAAGTATATCATTGGGATTATCAAGTGGGCACCTCCCTTCACCGGCATATAGTCGAGGTGTCAGGGATTATGGGGAGAAGGCAGGAGAATGGGGTTAGGAGGAAGAGATAAATCAGCCATAAACTTGATGGGCCAAATGGCCTAATTCTGCTCCTATCGCTTATGACCTTATAAGTGGGTTGCAGGCGATGTCATTCATTCAGGAGCGACTCTCTGGTCGTATGTGGTGTGTCCACGCTGCCATTTGGAATTAGTTTCGGTGCAATAGTTAGAAATACTGCGCTGCCGCCAGGACAGCAAAAGAAGAACGGACATGCAACTGGACATTATTAGAGGGATTTCCAGTGGTCCGGAGGAAGCAGTTAATTGCACTTTGCAGTAAGATGTTGTTGTGAAGAAGGGTAGGAGCTTCAGGATGAGATAGTTGGCAGCAGGAAGATAAAGGTACCCTCTCCAACCTTGGTCTTTCCATCCATTATCAACACTGACCATGACTAGACTGTTTCTGCCGTCCCACCCGCTGAACGCACTGTGTTTACTGCCTGGCTGCATAATATTCCATGTCGGTGGCATTTTACAAGGAGCATGTGATCAAGTTACAAAAAAGGTTTTGTGACTTTTTCCAAGATTGATGAATTGAAAACAATTATTTTCTGATTGCCCCGACATAATGGCTGGAATGACGCTGATTTTACTTTCTCAACTAAATAAGACTAGACAGGTTCATGGACAGGACAGGTTCAGAGGTATATGGGCCAATCGCAGGCAGGTGGGGCTAGTGTTGGTTGGTGTGGGCAAGTTGGGCCGAAGGGCCTGTTTCCACGCGGTGTATCACTCTGTGAAATCTTATTATTTTTGCTGATCAAAATGTTTCCTGGGAAATTATATTGTTATTTTAAAAGTGACCTTTTGTCAGCGAAAGTAATTCTACAGGAAACGGACAAATGCTTTGTAAACGACACCCACTGATTTTGTTCTTTTTCTCTTCACAGCCTGCTTACGTTCTTCAAATATTCCCACCCTGTGAATTCTCTGAAAGTCATCTATCCCGCCTAGCCCCAGACTTGCTTGCCAGCATCTCCAACATCTCCCCCCATTTGATGATCGTCATTGCTTCAGTGTGAGCATTTGGCTTGCTCTTTTTTTTAAATCTCGGACTCCGTTACACTGCCAACTGCCAATCTTCTTCCAAGCAAGGCCCGACTTGGACAATGGGCCGTTACGTGTTTACAAAGTTTCCAATCCTGGGCGAAATGGTGGGCTCCAGTGGCAGAGTGGAAACCCCTCTATGTAATCCTGCACTCTCGGCGATTCCTGTTATGTGAATTGGGATTACCATTGCACTATATTAGTGACTTGGTGACTTTATGGCAGTAGATTGTTATGGATCTTATCATGGTAGCATCCTGGATCCCTCTGATGGACTTGAAGGCAGGACCTTAGAATCCCTACCTACTTCAGCAGGGCCAGGTCGGGATGCTTGTCCCCCCCCCCCCCCCCACCGTCAGTTGTAATGATCAACTCCTTTTTTCTTTTGTAAATCTCCTTTCTTTGAGAAGGAATCAAATGGACCGATTGCTGAGAGGAGAGGGATGAACAGTTGAAGCCCAAAAGGGAAATAAAGCTGGTGGGACATGCTGAATCCTTGGAACCATGAATTCAAACTTTGCTGAGATGATAAAAAACATACAATTTTACTTGTGCCAAAATGCATTTTCAGAGAAATCTTATTTTCGTATGCGGACTTTGTACTTTCATTCATTCTTAAGTGCGCTTCACTGCTCCTTAACGCCGCCCTTCAAGATGTGAGAGTATTTTATGCTTGTCAGGACATCTGTTCAATCTCATTAATTTATAAATTCTTTCCACAGTCCTTACTTTGTTTTTTTTTTAATCCTTTTTTTTTGTGTTTTTTTTTTTTTTTTTGGAGCGATCCAAGTCAGATTTAAGCCAACGTGGTGAAAAGTGGTCTCCAATACGCGGCAAAAACTGGTACTGAATAAAGAAGCCCCCTTTTCCTAGCCGATATAGGAAGGAGGGCACAAGGGGACTGGTACTCCTGAGAATATAGGGGCTGCGCTCTCTGTGTCAGCCACGAATGCTGTAACTACCTACTGACAGCAAGCCGACTCCGTGTCCTTTTTAATGGCGTTTGTACATAGTACTTTTGGAATTCTGTGCTTTGGTCTGATTAACGTGTAAAAAAGAAAGGAAGCCCAAACCCCAGACTTGAAACCGTGTTACACAGTGCTGTAAATATTTGTAAAACGAAAAACAATTCTTTCATGGTAATGTTGAAGGCACTTATAATTTTGATACACAGAATAAAAATCTTAGCACATTATAGAAGATATGGCACTAGTCTCTCTGAACTGAACGTGTAACTTGCCTACTGCCAGCAGGCATTATTTAATGTTTAAAATGCTGGAAAAATCTAAATATGCTGGAGAAACCCAGCGGGTGAGGCAGCATCTATGGAAAGAAGGAATTGGCGATGTTTCCGGTCGAGACCCTTAAATGATGCCAGTTGCTTCTCTCCATAGATGCTGCCTCACCCACTGAGTTTCTCCAGCACTTTTTGTCTGCCTTCAGGTTTGTAGGTTAATGCTTGATTTTTTTAATGCTGTCGGATTTGTTTGTGATGAGTAGCTAATCTTTTGGGCGTCTCGCAGGATTTATCATGGATGCCTGTTTCAGCTGGCGCTCCACACAATCATGGCTACTCTACATTCTGGACCTGTCCTGTGATATATATATATATATGTGAATGTATTAATGCGGACACTGCTCAGGAATGTGGTTATATAACAATATTACTAATATCCGGGAGCAATTATGAACAGCAGAATTAATTTGTTCCACATGGGTTGTATAGAAATATAGGGCTCAGATTGGTCACTTAGGAATATATTGCTTTTGCATCTGATGATGGAGTTCAAACACTCTGCCACGCTGCTGTCTTTATTGTACTGCGTTATCAATAACTATCCCAGCAATACCTAGCGTATGTACCTCTGGTCTAGTCATATCTGTTGTGTATCTCTAGTGTGTTCCCCTCCCTGACTCTTGTCTGAAGAAGCGTCTTGACCAGAAACGTCACCCATTTCCTTCGCTCCATAGATGCTGCCTCATCCGCTGAGTTTCCCAGCATTTTTTTCTACCTTATATTTCTGGTGATATTGGTGAGTGGAGTCATCACAAAGCTCAGATATGTTTTATATTTTGTTCAGATAAAAGTCTGATGTTCATTCATAGTCTTCGCTTGCACAATCTACACGCTTGGTGTTTGGAGATGGGTACCTTGCCAAGACGGGTACAACAGGACCATTGTACCAGGGACTCCAGGAGTCCAGCCAAGAATGAGGCGAAAACAACGTTATGAGAATGAAATGTGTGTTTATCACTATCACCGTGCTGCTTCGGTGACCGGGTGTGACCCCATCTCAAATATCCCGGGTCAGACCCCATGATCAAACACCTCCCACTCCAAGACGCTCAACTCCTCGCCCCTGAGCCGAGGGTTCGCTGTGCCCGTGCACATTTATGTGGCATCAGGGTCTTTTGGAGAATACATCACTGTTTACCATGGAGTTCCCAGTTCTAGCCGTAAATGAGCGATTGGGATTTATAAATAGATTGTGCAGTTCCTGCAGTAAATTTAAAACATAATCTAGGACTAAATTTATTTGTCGTGACTCAAAGTCTGTTCAAATTCCAGGCAGACGTCATAAGGGGAAGAAATAAAACCCAGCTTGAGTTTAGTTTCGAGTTACAGCGTGAAAACAGGCCCTTCGGCCCACCGAGTCCATGCCCTCGCATATTAGCATTCCTACACACTAGGGGCAATTTACGATTTTACCAAAGCCAATTAACCAACAAACCTGCACGTCTTTGGAGTGTGGGAGGAAACCGGAGCACACGGAGAAACCCCACGCGGTCACGGGGAGAACGTACAAACTCTGTACTGTACAGGCAGTACCTGTAGTCAGGGTCAAACCTGGGTCTGTGGTGCTGTAACTCTACCACTGCCCCTCACTTGAAAGTTTAAATGGGGTTTCTTTGTTTTAATTGTTCATATTCAGAGACATCTGTTGGTTTTGGCAGGTTTGTTGCCGACTCACCCACGGTTTTACGTTAGGTGGTTGTCATACTCGCTCTGTGTTGGAACTACACTGATATCCCCTCAACTTTCACAGGTTCTTGGTGATGAGGATCTGACTGTCTTCTGCAAGGGAGTTCTACGCTAGGTAAGTGTGGATGAGTGTCGAAGTGAGCGGGGAAACAGCTCCCCCCATTGGTATATTGGCCTAAAATCACAGCCATTGGTCTTATTTTGTTTATTTTCAGTTTAGTGATTACAGTGTGTAAATAGGCCCTTCGGCCCACCGAGTCAGCAGCGTTTACCCCGTACACTAACACTATCCTACTCACCAGGGACAATTTACAGAAACCAGCCAACCTACAAACCTGTGCACGCCTATGTAGTGTGGAAAGCAGCACCCGGAGAAAACCCACGCAGGTCACAGGGAGAACGTGCAAACTCTGTATAGACAGCACCCATAGTCAGGATCGAACCTGGGTCTCAGGTGTTGTAAGACAGCAACTATACTGCTGCGCCAACTATCATCTTCATCTTAAGCATATCTCCCTGTATCTAGTCTCATCCAAAAGGCAATCTATCAGTGATCAGAGTTGAAACAGCTATTTAACCTCATCTGCCCCATGCCATCAATATTTTGTTAATTGAATAACAATCTTATAAATATCTGCATCCGGGTTCTGCATTCGATTCTGTTGCAATTCTGCAATAGACTGCATTGTTTCAGATTTATTGCATTTAGTTTTGTTGATCGATATTCAGATAGAATTTAAATGACCATAACTCTTTCCACCATTGTATATGAAGACAATGAACGTTAAGAGGAGGCAGTTGAGGCAGGGACTATCGCAACGTTTAAGAAACAATTAGGTGCATGAATAGGGGAGGTTCAGAGGGATATGAGCCAGATGCAGGCAGGTGGCACTAGTGTAGATGGAACATGTTAGTGGGGATGGATAGACAAGTTGGGCTGAAGGGCCTGTTTCTGTGCTCTATCGCATGTTTCACATGTTTCAAAGGGATCTAAAATGATGAACTGAATAGGGTTAGTTAACATCTGAAGGCCACAGTGCAATAGATTGTGTAGTGAAGAACTCAATAGACAATAGGTGCAGGAGTAGGCCATTCAGTCCTTCGAGCCAGCACCGCCATTCAATGTGATCATGGCCGATCATCCCCAATCAGTACCCCGTTCCTGTTTATAATCCGTTTATAAATCTTTGCAACCCCGATGATGCAGGTGGACATATGGTTTTGGGATTTAAGTCACCTACATGAAGGAATTTAGTTCAGGATGGATAAATAGACCATTCTTGTTGTAGGTAGACACAAAAAGCCGGAGGAACTCAGCAGGTCAGACAGCATCTCTGGAGGAAAGGAAAAGCTGACGTTTCAGGTCGAGACCCTTCTTCAGTTTTAGTATTAGTTTTATCCGACCAGAAGTTCCTGAATTTAAATGATTGTCTGCCTTCCCCCATTGCACGATATGTGGAACTTCCTCAAGAGTGCAGTCTTTCAATTTGTAATAGAAATTGGCCGTTTGGTTGTACATGTCCCAGCAGAATTGCTGCCGCCACTTCCTCCTTGTTCCCCGCTTGAGTTGCTTTGCGTGGAGATGTGGCCACGTTTTCCTCTCCCCCCACCCCTAAACTCCTCCTCACCAGCATGACAATGACTCTAAGTTACGTTGAACTCTACACCACAGCTGGATGCACTCTGGAAACGTGATGGTACAAAGAATGCAGTGTAGCTGGGGTTCTTGGCAGCAAGCCCAGGAGCAAAGTGAAGACAATGCATACACTGTGCGTTCAGCCCCTCAGACATTGTGTAAACAGGCAAGGAGCTCAACTACAGAGCGGACAACAATATCAGAAACTTGGGCATTCATAGAATTCGTCTTGTCAAAAAGGCCAAAAGAGCAATATCTTTTCTATTTCATTTTCACCAGGTTGCCTAATTAAAGAATTGCTTGGGTGTATGGAATTGCTGGTGGCTCGAAGGACTGAATGGCCTACTCCTGCACCTATTGTCTATTGAGTTCTTCACTACACAATCTATTGCACTGTGGCCTTCAGATGTTAACTAACCCTATTCAGTTCATCATTTTAGAACCCTTTGAAACATATAGTCGCAGTGCGATAGGGCACAGAAACAGGCCCTTCAGCCCAACTTGTCTACCTATCCCCTATGGGTTGCTTGGTGAGTATGGAACGAGCTGCCAGAGGAAGTAGCTGAGGCAGGTCTATCACGGCATTTAAAGGTCTCTGGGCAGATACATGGACACGAAAGGTTTAAAGGGATATGGACCAATTGGAGGCAAATGGGAATAGCTTAGATGGGGCATCTTGGTGGGCACGGACACGTTGGGCCGAAGGTTCCCATGCTGCACGACTCCATAGAGAAAGTGGCAACAAGCACATAGTTCTAATCTGTGAACAAGATTCTTCTCCTGATTTTAATAACTGCATAAAATCACCAGTTAAGGTAGACAAAAATGCTGGAGAAACTCAGCAGGTGAGGCAGCATCTATGGAGCGAAGGAATAGGTGACGTTTCGGGTCGAGACCCTTTGGGTCGACCCAACGCGTCACCTATTTCTTCCCTCCATAGATACTGCCTCACCCGCTGAGTTTCAAGCATTTTTGGCTACCTTAGATTTTTCCAGCATCTGCAGTTCTTTCTTAAACAGTTAAAAAAATCTATGTATCCAGGCTAGAAACTAAAGCGTGTCTGCATCACCCCCATCCACTGAGTCAGTGCTTAGACTTCATAGTGCAAGAACCGATAAGTCCCTTTGCTTCCCTCCCCCTGATTTAAAATTGCCTGCTTGGGCAATTCCCAACACCACAACTTGGCACCAAACCTTGGTGTCTCCTGCGTGCGGCTCAGTAGAATATTCCTGTACACTTGCTCTTCAGGGACCGGGGGTATGGTGATACTTTACTGTTTATAAGGAAAATAATGTCACTGTGTTAACATACGTGACAAATTGCACTATATTGACTATAGGCAAGTCATAGGAGTAGCATTAATCCATTTGGCTCATCGAGTCTACTCTGCCATTCAACCATGGCTGATCTCTGCCTCCCAATCCCATTTTCCTGCCTTCTCCCCATTAGACACCCGTTCTAATTAAGGTATCTCTGCCTTAAAAAATATCCGCTGACTTGGTCTCCACAGCCCTCTGTGACAATGAGTTCCACAGATTAACTACCTTCTGACTAAAGAAGTTCCTCCTCACCTCTCTAAAATAGCACCTTTTAATTCTAAGACTATGACCTCTGGTCCTGGACTCTCCCACCAGTGGAAACATCCTCTCCACATCCACTCTATCTATGCCTTTCATTATTCTGTAAGTTTCAATGAGGTTCCCCCCCTCAACCGTCTAAACTCCAGCGAGTACAGGCCCAGTGCTGTCAAACGCTCATCATATGCTAACCCACTTATTCCTGGAATCATTCTTGATTAGTGGAATTCCCTGCCACTGAAGGCGATGGAGGCCAATTTACTGGATGTTTTCAAGAGAGTTAGATAACACTCTTGGGAATCGAAATGGAATCAAAGGATATGGGGAGAAAGCAAGAACGGGGCACTGATTTTGGACGATCAGCCATGATCATATTGAATGGTGGTGCTGGCTCAAATGGCCAACTCCTGCGCATATTTTCTATGTAAATTACTTACATTAGTGCAGCAGTGATGGGAGGGACTTTATGAACCTCGTTCTTTTGTACCTTACAATCCTGCCGCTAGGGTGCACAGAAAACTGGTATTAGCCTCTGCACACATCATTCCTTCAACTTCCCATGCCCACGGAGTGACTCTGTTGGCAGGTACTTAACATCATACAGCCAGAATCAAGAGCTCCCGGGTGCAGTAGTTACAATTATGAGTTTGTATTTAGAATATGTGACTTTATTATTGGGCACTTTTACTCCAATAGAAATGGACGGCGCTGCACAAATAGCTTGCAAAAACATTACAAAAAGTTCAATAATTTAGGATGGACCTCGTGGAGAATTGACTGATAATTGAAAAATAGATTAAAAAAAAAATGTCAGCATCTTGATGGGGCTGGTATTAATTTCCCAGAGAAGGTATTGATGAAGAGTTTGAGTAATAGTACTCCCACGGGGGAATAGTACTACCACTCAATGCTAAAGGAGGTGGCACAGTAGTAGAGTTGCTGCCTCTCGGCGCCAGAGATCAAGTGTGCTGTCTGTACGGAGTTTGCATGTTCTCCCTGTGACTGCGTGGATTTTCTCGTGGTGCTTCGGTTTCCTCCCACACTCCAAAGACGTGCAGGTTTGTAAGTTAATTAGCTTTGGTAAAATTGTAAATTGTACCCAGTGTGTGTGTGTGTGTAGGATAGTGTTAATGTACAGGGTGATCGCTGGTCACTATGGACTCAGTGGGCCAGAAGGGCCTGTGTCCATGCTGTCTGAAGATCAGTTATGTATTTCCAAATCAGGGTGATGTATGGGTTTGAGGGAACCTGCAAGTTTTTGCTGCCTGTGTGCCCGCAACCTTGGTCTGTCATGTTGATGGTGGGCCACAGTTTGGGAGATGCTGTCAGATGCTGAGGAAAGGGACACGTTATAAGTGATAGGAGTAGAATTAGGCCATTCAGCCCATCAAGTCTATTCCGCCATTCAATCATAGTTGACCTATCTCTCCCTTCTAACCACTTTCTCCTGCCTTCTCCCCATAACCTGTGACACCTATACCAATCAAGAATCTATCTCTGCCTTTAAAAATATCCTCCACAGCTTTCTGTGGTAATGAATTCCACAGATTCATCACCCTCTGACTAAAGAAATTCCTCCTCATCTCCTTCCTAAAGGAACAGCCATTAATTCTGAGGCTGTGACCTCTGGTCCGAGTCTCTTCCACTAGTGGAAACATCCTCTCCACATCCACTCTATCCGGGCATTTCATTATTCTGCATGTTTCAATGAGGTCCCCCCTCATTCTTCTAAACCTCAGCGAGTACAGGCCCAGTGCCGACAAACGCTCATCATAGACTCCTCTGGACTCTCTCCAGAGCCTTCCTCAGATATTGCACCCACTGGTCACTGGCACAGGATGCCAATCAAGCATGAACCTTCTGTGTGGTGTGGGAGCTTCCTCACAGTTCTGGCACTGAAGACAAGCAGGAAATGGAGAGTGTTCCATCATGCTCTGGGCTTGTCCCTTGTAGATGGGGAGAAGGCAGGAGAATGGAGTTGAGAGGGAAAAATAGAAAGGTGGAGTAGACTTGATGGGCCGAATGGCCTAATTCTGCCCCTAGAACCTATGAACAATAAATGTCCCAAACCGTGATGGTCATTGTCCATTTGCTTTTGTGATGAAGGGCATCTCACTCGGTGATTTTCTTTAATAAATAATTTGCTGATTAACATGTCATTAGATATGTGACATTTTTAAATGTCCTTTTCATCTGTACCCTGAGGCGAACCTCCCCCCCCCCCTCATCCAATATTGACAAAATGCTGGAGTAACTCAGCGGGACAGGAGGCAGCATCTCTGGAGAGAAGGAATGGGTGACGTTTCGAGTCGAGACCCTTCTCTCCAGAGAAGTTACTCCAGCATGTTGTGTCAATATCCAGAAATAAACCTCGTAGAATGAATACGTCCCGGATCAAAGGTTCAGATGTGAACAGAACTGTAGCAAGGCGTTTGCTAAAACTCCCCAGGTATTTTGTATAAATAGCATTTGAAGTTAAAAGTCTTGGTGTCAAACAGGGTAAAGCACTTAGATGGAGGGAAATCCCTTGTCCTGTATCGCCGACTACTGGCCACGGACAGGCGGTGCAGCAAGATCATTACACTCACACAAAGCCAACCTGTGGACTTTATTCCTTTCAAACGCAGGTGGCTGAGGGGAGATCTAATAAGAGATATAGAAACAGAGAAAACAGGTGCAGGAGTAGGCCATTCGGCCCTCCGAGCCTGCACCGCCATTCAATATGATCATGGCTGATCATCCAACTCAGTATCCCGTACCTGCCTTCTCTCCATACCCCCTGATCCCCTTAGCCACGGGCCACATCTAACTCCCTCTTAAATATAGCCAATGAACTGTGGCCTCAACTACCTTCTGTGGCACCGGATTCACCACTCTCTGTGTAAAAAATGATTTTCTCATCTCGGTCCTAAAAGACTTCCCTCTTATCCTTAAACTGTGACCCCTTGTTCTGGACTTCCCCAACATCGGGAACAATCTTCCTGCATCTAGCCTGTCCAACCCCATTAAGAATTTTGTAAGTTTCTATAAGATCCCCCCTCAATCTTCTGAATTCTAGCGAGTATAAACCAAGTCTATCCAGTCTTTCTTCATATGAAAGTCCTGCCATCCCAGGAATCAGTCTGGTGAACCTTCTCTGTCCTCATGTCTTTCCTCAGATTAGGAGACCAAAACTGTACGCAATACTCCAGGTGTGGTCTCACCAAGACCCTGTACAACTGCAGTAGAACCTCCCTGATCTTATATAGATAGACACAAAGTGATGGAGTAACTCTGCGGGTCAGGTAACATCTCTGGAGAACATGGACAGGTAGCATTTTCGGGCCGGGACACTTTTCAGTCTCCCACGTTCTCCAGAGATGCTGCCTGACCCGCAGAGTTACTCCAGCACTTTGTACTTAGTACTCGAGCACTTTGTGCCTTTAGTAAAAATAATTAAATGCACGTTTTAGTTACTCGCATTATCTTTCCCATTATTGAAGTGTTGCAGTCTTGTTTACTTTCAACGGCAGAAAACATGAACTAATTTATCCTCTGTCATCCATATAAAGTGATGCCTGCACATTAAATGCTTAGGAAGGAACTGCAGATGCTGGTTCACACTGAAGATAAACAGCTGGGGTAACTCAGCGGGTCAGGCAACATCTCTGGAGAGAAGGAATAGGTGACGTTTCGGGTCAAACAACCCAAACGGGTCGAAACGTCGCCCATTCCTTCTCTCCAGAGTTACTCCAGCTCTCCGCGTGCGTCTGACTTGTAGTTTTCTGATATAAAAATGTCTGGGCAAAATGTTATTTCTCTTTTCATTCTGCACAGTAGCACCACCATGTGGCCAGCCAGCGTTAGATTAGGAAAAACAACCAAAGCACAAAGTGCTGGAGTAACTCAGCAGGTCAGGCAGCCTCTGTGGAGGGCAAATGGACAGGGCATGTTGCGGGACCTTTCTCAGTCCGCAGAAGCATTGCTTGTCCATTCCCTCCACTGATGCTGCCTGTCCTTTTAATAGTCCTTTAGAGATACAGTGTGGAAACAGGCCCTTCGGCCCACCAAGTCTGTGCCGACCAGCGATCACCCAGTATACTAGCACTATCCCACACACTCGGGACAATTTATAATTTAACCAAAACCAATTAATCTACAAACCTGAATGTTGATTTGGAGTGTGGGAGGAAGCCGGTGAAAACCCACGCAGGTTAGGGGGAGAACGTACAAACTCCGTACAGACAGCACCCGTAGTCAGGATCGAACCCGGGTTCCTGGCGCTGTGAGGCAGCAACTCTACCGCTGCGCCACCTAGTTCCTCCAGCACTTTGTACTTTGCTTGATATATACAACAGGCCAATTAAGCTATAAACCTGCACGTCTTTGGGATGTGGGAGGAAACCGGAGCACCCGGAGAAAACCCACGCAGGTCACGGGGAAAAGGGTGTGAACTCCAACACAGCCAGCACCCGAGGTCAGGATTGAACCCGGGTCTCTGGCCATGAGAGGCAGCAGCTCTACTCGCTGCTCCGTCCCAAGTGAGAGACAAACGCCAATATAACACTGGTGGAGGCGGCTTCCACTTTATTACAGGTGGCGAGCACCTGCCTGACATAAATAAGTCCTGCTGGGTTCCGATCCCATCAGTGAAGTGCCTCAGTCGGGCCTTGCTGCCACAGGGGCCATTATTACCTGGTAGCTGAAGGCTGGAGCCCCGGTCATGTGCGTAACGTGTTGGGACCAGCCTGGAGCAACAACTATAAAATAAAATTAAGCTAATGAACCGAATTTCCGAATGAGGGCCAGTTCCCATCGGCCTGGCCGTCACGGTACTGGGAACTAGCCCCCATTCGGACATTCAGTTCATTAGCTAAATCACTAACAATAATACATCAGAATGATCCCGTGGAGTGCATCATGTTGGCTTCTAATTCAGATATGGGTTCAGTCTCATGAGATCTTCAAAGCTGGTTTCCACCCCCTCCCCATCTCCAGCCCAAACCTCTGGACTTAGTGCATTTGACCCGGGCAGAACAGAGCAGAGGCGGTCGTAGCGGGCCGATAGTTAGTGGCCACCTGCACACGGCGTGTCTTTAGCAAGCTCCTCCTCGCTGGCTGCCCGCATGCGGTCTGGCTTTACGATGCGATTCGATTGTAGAGTCTCCTTATGTGGGGGAAGGAACTGCAGATGCTGGTTTACACTGAAGATAGACACCGGAGTCTCAAGAAGGGTCTCGACCCGAAACGTCACTCGTTCCTTCTCTCCAGAGCTGCTGCCCGTCCCGCTGAGTTAGTCCGCCACTGTGTGTGTGTGTGTGTGTGTGTGTGCGTGTGCGTGTGGTGTGTGTGTGTGTGTGTGCGTGTGTGTGTGTGTGGGGGTGTGTGTGTGTGTGTGTGTGTGTGTGTGTGCGCGCGTGTGTGTGTGTGTGTGTGTGTGTGTGTGTGTGTGTGTGTGTGTGTGTGTGTGTGTGTGTGTGTGTGTGTGTGTGTGTGTGTGTGTGTGTGTGTGTCTATGTTGTCAGGGGCTGGCAGCTGCCTTCTCTTCGACCAGCAGGTTGTGCAGTGGTGTCTGTGGGCAGGGTGGGGACTCGATGGTACCTTGCAGACTGTGCCGGCCTGCTCTCACGGCAAGGGGTTGTGGCATCTCAGCACCTGAGTCTGTTCCACCACGGCGGTGGGAAGCTCCGTGCCATCGTGGCCCCGGAACACCAGCTCTGCTGCCGGCTGGATGACATGCTCGGCTTGCCAGCTGCCGTTACTGTACTGCTGGTAAAAGTCTGTGTCCGCCTGGAACATGACCAGTGCCTGCGCCGTGTGGATGCGTACGTGTTGCGCCAGGCTGTTGGCGTCGAGGAACTTCTCCCCGCAAGAGTCACAGGCGTACAGGATGTGGGCGTTGGGATCTGTGCAGCAAAACACACATGATGCACATGCTGTTAACTCCAACCTCCACCACCCAACTCAACAAGTCCCAGCGTACGTGTACACACACACACACACACACACACGGACGCACACACACACACACACACGGACGCACACACACACACACGCTGCAAGCGTGAGGGAAACACAAAGTTCAACACACAACCTACCTACAACCTACCCAGAGAACCTGCCTCCACTGCCCTCTGAGAATTCCACAGACTCACCACTCTCTGTGAGAAAAAGTGTTTCCTCGTCTCCATTCTAAACCCACAGCCAACAATGGCTCATTTCCTTTATCATCGTTACCTGTTTGCATGCCTTTCATTTCTTTGTTCTATATCTCTCCACATCACCGTCTGTATCTCTTGTTTCCCCGTCCCCTGCCTCTCAGTTTGAAGAAGGGTCTCGACCCGAAACGCCCCCCACTCCTTCTCTCCAGAGATGCTGCCTGTCCTGCTGAGTTACTCCAGCACTTTTGCGTCTATCTTTGGTTTAAACCAGCATCTGCAGTTGCTTGTGGTCCTGTGTGTGTCACCTTTGCTGACTGTGGGAGTTTTACCTTAGTTTAGTTTAGTGATACAGCGCGGAAACAGGCCCTTCGGCCCACCGAGTCCGTGCCGACCAGCGATCCCCGCACACTAACACTATCCTACACACACACACACACACACACGAGGGACAATTTACAATCTTCACCAAAGCCAATCAACCTACAAACCTGCACGTCTTTGGGAGTGTGGGAGGAAACCGGAGCACCTGGAGAAATCCCACGCAGGTCACGGGGAGAACGTACAAACACTGTACACACAGTGCCTGTAGTCAGGATCGAACCCGGGTCTCTAGCGCTGTGAGGCAGCGACTCTACCACTGAGCCACCGTGCCACCAGGGCAAACTTAGCGTTGCATTGGCCATGTTAGGCGGCATCGCTGATGGTGGGGGCGGCACTTGGTGTGTAACAGCAGGTGCGAGAGCAGGGATAACAATGCAGAGACAGTGGAGGGAGTGGCGATGGGGCGGGAGGTGACGGTGCTCACGCAGCAGCTTGTTCACAAGTGATAGCAGCAGAATTAGGCCATTCGGCCCATCAGGTCTACTCTGCCATCCAATGGTGGCTGATCCACCTCTCGCTCCGAACCCCATTCCCCACTCAATATGGAGATGTCTTCACGCCCAGTGACACGGGGGCCGTTGCTCACCTGCTTCCTGAACCTGCTCCACTGCTTTGGTGATCTCCGCCTTCAGGACCTCGGTCTGGTCTGCAGTGACTGCTGCTGCCACCGGCACCACTGCAACAAAACAGCACCGGGTGAATGGTCAGCTCCAGAGACGCCAAACAGCCAGCCACGACCCTGGAGCTCAGTCTAGTCTATTGCCCCGTGTACCGACGTGCGGCGAGCGCTGACCCCGCCGGCGGGAAGACAAGACGCGATTCCGTGAACAGCAGCGATGTCGGGACAAATGTCAGCGCATCCACGTCACAGCCTTTCCCAGCCACCGTCTGGTCCAGGTGACTTTACAGAAACAGCACCGGCCCTTCGATTCCATGCCATCCCCCGCCCACTACCATTATCCTGCACCCTAGGGACAAATTACAATATAACATAGAAACATAGACAATAGGTGCAGGAGGAGGCCATTCGGCCCTTCGAGCCAGCACCACCATTCATTGTGATCATGGCTGATTGTCCCCAATCAATAACCCGTGCCTGCCTTCTCCCCGTATCCCTTGACTCCACTAGCCCCTAGAGCTCTATCTAACTCTCTCTTAAATCCATCCAGTGACTTGGCCTCCACTGCCCTCTGTGGCAGGGAATTCCACAAACTAGGACAATTTACACACACAATTTAAGGAGAACCAATTAACCTACAAACACATACGCAGGAGGGAAACAAGAGCACCCGGTGAAAACCCACACAGGTCATAGGGAGAACGTGCAAACTCCGTACGGGCAGTACCCATAGTCAGGAGTGAACCCAGGTGTCTGGGGCTGTGAGGTGCCGACTTAGGAGAAATCCATCCATTACCCATTCACACAGGTTCTATGTATCTCACTTTCTCATCCACTCCCGACACACGAGTCTTCTTAACACATCTTCAGATTCCCAGACTGGAAAGGAATAGGAAAGGGGTTTGACTCAAAGTGGAACTAATTTGTGTGCCATGTCAGAAGAGACGTGGACCCTCTCCACCAGAATCCCACGATAGCTCAGTTACAACGGGCTGAAGATGGGGTCTCGACCTGAAACGTCGCCCATTCCTTCTCTCCAGAGATGCTGCCTGACCTGCTGAATTTCTCCAGCATTGTGTATCTGTCTTTGGTTTAGACCAACATCTGCAGTCCCTTCGTACACACTGCTAGAAAGGGAACTTGATTTACTTATTTACAATGTAATTAGCTCGATCGGGTTACAACGCCTCATTGTTGCGCAGTTCTTGGCTGTTGGAGTCACTGCCTGAATGAACGAATGAATGAATGAATAAGTTTATTGGCCGAGTATTCACATACAAGGAATTTGCCTTGGTGCTCCGCCCGCAAGTGACAACATGACAACAGTGTGTGAGCCTGTCCGGCTGTGGCCGCACTCACCGGTCAGCTGGGTCACGGCCGCCGCTGCCAGCGCCTCGGTCGCCAGGGTGACCATGGTGTCCGTGGTAACCGTGACGACGCTACCGTCTTCCTCGTCTTCATCCTCGTCTTTACTCTTGAGCTTCTTCAGGCCGGTCTTCCCCTGGTGCACGGTCTTCACGTGCGAGCGCAGGTTGTCCACGCGGTTGAAGCCTCGCCCACACGTGTCACACAGGTACGGCTTCTCACCTGCGCGGGAAGGTGGGCCGTCAGCACTCAACACACAACCGTACAGTACGGTGCCAGACGTGACGGCAAGTTAGACTAATCCCCCTCCGTCTGTACCCGATCTGTGTCTCTCCACTCCCTGCAAATCCACGTGCCGACCTAAAAGCCTCTTAAACGCCACTATCGTATCCCCCTCCGCCATCCCTGGCAGCGCGTTCCTGGCACCCACCGCCCTCTGCAGAAAAAAACCTGCCCCCGCACATCTCCTTTAAATTTTATCCGAGCATATGTGAACAATCGATAGCCACATCAGACTCCAACACACAACCTACCGGCAAGTGGCCCTTGCATCCCCTTTCCCTCCCTCCCCCACCCTAATCATCCTGGTGACTTTCATTGTCTGCAACTCGTTTTCACCTAACCCACAGCCGACAATGGCCCAGTTCCTTTATCATCGTTACCTGTTTGTATGCCTTTCATTTCTTTGTTCTATATCTCTCCACATCACCGTCTGTATCTCTCGTTTCCCCCTCCCCTGACTCTCAGTCTTAAGAAGGGTCTCGACCCGAAACGTCACCCATTCCTTCTCTCCAGAGACGCTGCCTGACCTGCTGTTACTCCAGCTTTTTGTGTCTACCTTCGGTGTAAACCAGCACCTGCAGATCCTTTCTAAACGCTCCACCATTCTACTGCACTGGTTTAGCCCTGGCACAATTACAATAGGTCCCAAACTATAACTAATCAGATTACAAGCACCGATTACAAAGGAAAATAAACAGTCTAAAGTCCAGCGCACATGTTGGAGGTCGTGGAGATGCATTGAACCAGGTAGGCCCAGGTAAGCCCAGGTAAGCTGGCTGTACTGAACAGTTGAGTTTAATTTAGTTTGTTGTCACGTGTACCGATGTACAGTGAAAAGCTTTCTGTTGCGTGCCAACCAGTCAGCGGGAAGACAACACACGATTACAGTCGATCCATTTATAGTGTATAGGTACATGATATGGGAATAACGTTTAGTGTAAGGTGGAGCCGGTACGGATCAAGGACAGTACGAGGGGCACCAACGAGGTAGATAGTAGTTCAGCACCGCCCTCTGGTTGTGATAGGATGGTTCAGTTGCCTGATAACAGCTGGGAAGAAACTGTCCCTGAATCTGGAGGTGTGCGTTTTCACACTTCCTGATTGTGAGGGAGAAAGAGGGAGTGGCTGGGGTGCGACTGGTCTTTGATGATGCTGCTGGCCTTGCCGAGGCAGCGTGAGGTGTAGATGGAGTCAATGGAAGGGAGGTTGGTCTGTGAGATGGCCTGGACTGTGTGGTTTCCGCGGGTGAGTGGGCGTCTGCGTACGTACCTGTGTGGGTGACGTACCTGTGTGGGTGACGTACCTGTGTGGGTGACGTACCTGTGTGGGTGACGTACCTGTGTGGGTGACGTACCTGTGTGGATGATGACGTACCTGTGTGGATGACGTACCTGTGTGGGTGACGTACCTGTGTGGGTGACGTACCTGTGTGGGTGACGTACCTGTGTGGGTGACGTACCTGTGTGGGTGACGTACCTGTGTGGATGACGTACCTGTGTGGGTGACGTACCTGTGTGGATGATGACGTACCTGGGTGGGTGACGTACCTGTGTGGGTGACGTACCTGTGTGGGTGACGTACCTGTGTGGGTGACGTACCTGTGTGGGTGACGTACCTGTGTGGGTGACGTACCTGTGGGTGACGTACCTGTGTGGGTGACGTACCTGTGTGGGTGACGTACCTGTGTGGATGACGTACCTGTGTGGGTGACGTACCTGTGTGGGTGACGTACCTGTGTGGGTGACGTACCTGTGTGGGTGACGTACCTGTGTGGATGATGACGTGCTTGGCCAGGTCTCCGGCGTTGACGAACGCCTTGCTGCAGATGTGACACTGGTGCGGCCGGATGTTGTCGTGATGCCGGATGTGATTGGCCAGTTGGCTGGACTGTGTGAATCTTAGAGCAGAGAGAGAGAGAGAGTGAGAGAGACTCCGTCAGTCATCGTCATGGTGGCGCAGTGGGTAGAGTCGCTGCCTCACAGCGCCAGAGACCCGGGTTCCATCCCGACCACGGGCGCTGTCTGTACGGAGTTTGCACGTTCTACCCGTGACCTGCGTGGGTTTTCTCCGGGTGCTCCGGTTTCCTCCCACACTCCAAAGACGTGCGGGTTTGTAGGTTAATTGGCTTGATGTAAATGTAAAATTGCCCCTAGTGGGTGTAGGACAGTGTTAGCGTGCGGGGATCGCTGGTCGGCGCAGACTCGGCGGGCTAAAGCACCCGGATTGGTGGAAACCCCCACACAGGTCACGGGAAGAACGTGCAAACTCCGTACGGACAGCGCCCGTGCTCGGGATCGAACCCGGGTCCTGGCGCTGTGAGGCAGCAACTCTACCGCTGCGCCACTGTGCCGCCCTTTGGGACTTGACCACGTTGATGCTGGTTTAGACGGACGCCCACACTGCAGGCTCCTAGTCAAGGGGTTATCATCGTCACTCGTGCCGTGGTGCAGTGAAGTGCTTTGCTTTTGCATGCTAACCGCTACCCCACCACGCTGCCCATTGAGTATAGGAGCAAAGAGGTCCTTCTGCAGTTGTACAGTGCCCTAGTGAGACCACACCTGGAGTATTGTGTGCAGTTTGGGGCTCCAAATTTGAGGAAGGACATTCTTGCTATTGAGGGAGTGCAGCGTAGGTTTACAAGGTTAATTCCCGGGATGGCGGGTCTGTCATATGCTGAGAGAATGGAGCAGCTGGGCTTGTATACTCTGGAGTTTAGAAGGATGATAGGTTATCTTATTGAAACATATAAGGTTGTTAAGGGTTTGGACACGCTAGAGGCAGGAAACATGTTCCCGGTGTTGGGGGAGTCCAGAACCAGGGGCCACACAGTTTAAGAATAAGGGGTAAGGCATTTAGAACTTAGACAAGGAAACACTTTTCCCCTCACAGAGAGTTGTGAGTCTGTGGAATTCTCTGCCTCAGAGGGCGGTGGAGGCCGGTTCTCTGGATGCTTTCATAGAAACATAGACATAGAAACATAGAAATTAGGTGCAGGAGTAGGCCATTCGGCCCTTCGAGCCTGCACCGCCATTCAATATGATCATGGCTGATCATCCAACTCAGTATCCCGTACCTGCCTTCTCTCCATACCCCCTGATCCCCTTAGCCACAAGGGCCACATCTAACTCCCTCAGTCCTCAGTCTTTCAAGAGAGAGCTAGATAGGGCTCTTAAAAATAGCGGTGTCAGGGGATATGGGGAGAAGGCAGGAACGGGGTACTGATTGTGGATGATCAGCCACGATCACATTGAATGGTGGTGCTGGCTCGAAGGGCCGAATGGCCTCTACTCCTGCACCCATTGTCTATTGAGTGGGATGAGGATGGAGGGGTCTGACAGGGCCCGCCCGAGCTCGGCGCCTCACCTCTTGCCGCAGCGATCACAGACGTAGGGCTTCTCCCCGGTGTGTTGCCGGATGTGGGCGATCAGTGAGCTGGCCTGCGTGAAGCTCTTGCCGCAGATGATGCAGATGCACGGCTTCTCACCTGCGAAAATACACGCCGCGCATTAGTGCAGCCGAAGGGGGGGGGGGGGGGAGATCGCACGCGGGGAGGGGACTGCAGGCGCCGGTTTCAACCGAAGATGGACACAAAATGGCGGAGTAACTCGACGTAGGTTCAGGCAGCGTCCCTGGAGAGAAGGAACGGGCGATGTTTCGGGTCGAGAACCCTTCTTCAGACTGGGCGTCCTCAGTCTTAAATGGCCTCCCCTTTAATCTAAGACTGTGGCCCCTGGTTCTGGACTCGCCCAACATTGGGGAAAATTTTTCCTGCATCTAGCTTGTCCAGTCCTTGTCCAGTCTTGCCCAATTTCTTCAAACTGGGTTTGAGGTGTGAGTTTGCCCGCAGACTTTAAGCGCTCTAATATGACCCAGAATCGTGGTGTGTGGGGCCCATTACTGACCTCTGCTATAACCCGGGCTCCGACTTGGCTGAATGGACGTTGCACTTTGACCATGTGTGACCCAGCTGTCCGATCTGAGACACAAAATGCTGGAGTAACTCAGCGGGACAGGCCGCATCTCTGGAGAGAAGGAACGGGTGACGTTTCGGGTCGAGACCCTTCTCCTGATCCGAGGCCAGGTGCAGAGGCTGGAGAGGTTTGTCAGTCTGCCTTGGCCAGTGGGTGGGATGAACATAGAACAGTACAGCACAGGAACAGGCCCTTCGGCCCACACTGTCCGTGCCGAACGTGACGCCAAGTTAAACATGTGAGGGGTGTCAGGGGGAAGGCTGGAGAGTGGGGCTGGGAGGGGGAGATAGATCGGCCATGATTGAATAGCGGAGGAGACTTGATGGGCCGAATGGCCTAATGGCCACTCATGCATTTATTTCCCTCACAGTGGGGAACGTTGATTCCGCTGTGTGGGGGATGTCCATCTTAAACTATATTGTGTTATTTTGATTTGTATGGTTGTATGGTGACTCAAATATCACTGTACCAATTGGTGCATGTGGCAATAAATGTGACTGGAACAACTTGAACTTGAACTGGGAAGCGTGTGAACCTGAACTCTGCGTCTGCACCCCATGAACTAACCGGCTCTGCCCCCCCCAGCGCGGCGGCGCAGCCTGCTGCGGCCGTGCAGATACCTGTGTGAATGCGTACGTGGCGCTGCAGTGCCCCGGGGTCGGAGAAGGCTCGCTGGCAGTGCGGACAGACGTAGGGCTTCTCCCCGCTGTGGATGCGTAGGTGCCTCTTCAGGTTGCCTGCAGAGGGAAGGCGAGGGGACAAGAGTGTTTAATCGCCGCAGGTATCGACAACGGGATCCGCGCTTGCGGCTCAGCACACCTGTACACAGGTAAAGGTGTTTAAGAAAGAAATGCAGATTTTGGAAACAGACCACAGTCCCTACAGTGAAGATGTGGATCACAGATATACAATACAATACAATGTATTTGTCACTTGAACCTCAGAGGCTCAAGTGAAATGTTGTTTCTGCAGTCATACACACAAGAAAAAAAAGACCCAAGACACAACACAATTTACACAGACATCCATCACAGCGCATCTCCACCTCGCTGTGATGGAAGGCAAAAAAAAACGTATCTCTCCCCTGCACTTCCCTCTCCCCCCGATGTCAGAGTCAAAGTCAGAGCCAGAGCCCCCGGCGGGCGATAACAATTGTCCCGCGGCCATTAACGCCGCGCCGGGTGATGCAAGGCCGCGCTCCGGGTCCGAGGCACTACATTTGGAAAATATTAGGCTTGTCTTGGCGGAAAAACCAGATCAATTTCTTAAGACATGGAGACACCCTTCACCGAATTCTTACAACAATAGCATGGTGCAACACAAATTTAAATTTAAATCCGATGCTGGGTTGGGTGAGGCGGGCGGGCGGGGAGGACACGATGGGCAAGGTATATCTATTTTTTTTTCCCTTATTTCTATATCTCTCTGCCACACTACTTTGGTAGTTTAGGGGATTCTCGTTTCTTCTTCTGCTTGTTCCAGCAGCGGCCTCTGCAGCCTGTCCGCGTTTTTATTATTTTTGTCTGTGTTTTTATGTAGTGTTTGTTATTTTATGTTGGGGTGTGTGTGTGGGGGGGGGGGGGGGGGAACTTTTTGAATCTCTCCCTGCAATGGAGACCCGACCTTTTCTCGTCGGGTCTCAGTCGTCGTTGAGGCCGTAACGAGGAGCGGCCTCCAACAGGAAGAGACCGGGGACTCAGGTGTCGACTCACCGTTGCCGTCGCGGAGCTGGCCGGGTCCGGAGCGGTGGAGGAGCACTGCTGCTGCTGATGCTGTTGCTGCTGCTGCTGATGCTGTTGCTGCTGCTGCTGCTGCTGCTGCTGCTGGAGAGTCGGAGGCTCTCTACAGGTCTGTGGACGACGGCGCCGGGAGCCCCAGGCTCCCTGGGGGGAGACCGCTTTTCGGGGCTTCTGCAGCGGCGACTTCTCCCGCCCGAGTTGCGGGGTCGAAGAGCTCCTGGAGCGGGCCTGACACCACTGCCCCGCGCGGCTTGGAATGGCCGCGGACTCTGCGAGCGCACACCGGGGGCTCCAACATCAAGACCCGGTGTGCGACCTCGCACCACCCGGCGTGACTTTAATGGCCGCGGGACAATCGCCATCGCCAGCCGGGGGCTATGACTTTGACTCTGACATCGGGGGGGGGGGAGAGTGCAGTGGAGAGAGAAGTTTATTTGGCCTTCCATCACAGCTATGTGATGGATGTTTATGTTAAATGTAATTATGTTGTGTCTGGGGTCTATTTGTGTGTAATGTATGGCTGCAGAAACGGCATTTCGTTTGGACCTCCAGGGGTCCAAATGACAATTAAATTGACTCTTGACTCTCTTGACTCTTTAATCTATCTTTTCACTTTCTACTTTTCTTTTTTCTTTTTTTCTTCTCATTTTCATAATTCAGGTTATAAGGTTAAAAATGAAGCTGTACAATAATTGTATCATTTCAGATGCCGAATGTTTTTATCTCAGAGCAATTGCTTCTAATAAAAATAAAATTAAAAAAAAAGAAAGAACTGCAGATGCTGGAAAAAAAAAATCGAATGTAGACAAAAATTTTGGAGAAACTCAGCGGGCGAGTCGGCATCTACTGAGCGAAGGAATAGGTGACGTTTCGGGTCGAGACCCTTTGGGTCTCGACCCGAAACGTCACCTATTCCTTCCAAGGAGAGTCTCGACCCGAAACGTCACCTATTCCTTCCAAGGAGAGTCTCATAGAAACATAGAAATTAGGTGCAGGAGTAGGCCATTCGGCCCTTCGAGCCTGCACCGCCATTCAATATGATCATGGCTGATCATCCAACTCAGTATCCCGTACCTGCCTTCTCTCCATATCCCCTGATCCCCTTAGCCACAAGGGCCACATCTAACTCCCTCTTAAATATAGCCAATGAACTGGCCTCAACTACCCTCTGTGGCAGAGAGTTCCAGAGATTCACCACTCTCTGCGTGAAAAAAAAAGTTCTTCTCATCTCGGTTTTAAAGGATTTCCCCTTTATCCTTAAGCTGTGACCCCTTGTCCTGGACTTCCCCAACATCGGGAACAATCTACCTGCATCGACCCGAGACGTCACCTATTCCTTCCAAGGAGAGTCTCGACCCAAAACGTCACCTATACCTTCGCTCCATAGATGCTGCTGCACCCGCTGAGTTTCTCCAGCATTTTTTTTGTCTGCCAGTCAGACGCTGCCCGCTGCACACAAGACTGCAAGTCTCTGCGAGTCGCAGTGGCGTTTGACAGCCAGCCCGGCCCTCACCTGACGTGGTGAACTGCTTGCCGCATTCCCTGCACTTGAGCGGCCCGTCCACAATGTGAATCTTCAGGTGGGCCTTCAGGTTCCCCAGCTGCAAGGACACGGACAAGAACTATCACACCACGGCAGCGTTCAAAACAGGAGAATGAATTCGCAATCGAGATCCAGCAAGAAATCAAAAATAACATTGCAACAAGATGCGGGCGGAAGGAACTGCAGATGATGGTTTTCAAAAAAAAACAAGACACAAAAGTGCTGGAGTAACCCAGCGGATCAGGCAGCATCTCTGGAGGACATGGAGAAGCGACGCTGTGGGCTGGGACTGAAGGCATCGGCATCGAGCACTGATTCCTGGTGTAAAACGTTCTTGGCGCAAAAGAGCAAAAGTGCACCGAGCTTTCAGACAGGTACACGGATAGGACAGGTGTAGAGGGATATGGGCCGAATGTAGGCAGGTGAGACTGGTGTAGATGGGGCATGTTGGGCCAAAGGGGCCTGTTTCCACTCTTTTAAGACCCGGGCTAAAAACTAAACGACACAAAAATGCTGGAGAAAACTCAGCGGGTGCAGCAGCATCTATGTGGAGCGAAGGAAATAGGCAAGGTTTGCCTATTTCCTTCGCTCCATGGAAAGAGTTGAACAATCTCCACTATAGGAAATAGGCGACGTTTCGGGCCGAAACCCTTTCGGGTTTCGGCCCGAAACGTCGCCTATTTCCTTCGCTCCACATAGATGCTGCTGCACCCGCTGAGTTTCTCCAGCATTTTTGTCTACCTTCGATTATCCAGCATCTGCAGTTCCTTCTTAAAAACTAAATGACGTTGACCTTCTGATCACAGAGCGGTGAAGCCGAAACAAATGGACGACTCAAATCCATTCACTCGGTGACCTCTGACCTCGGCAGCCGGCCACAGGGAGGTGAACTCTGACCTGCACACTGTGGACGGCCGGATTGCAACCGTGGGTGTTTTTTTCCGTCGGTTAGATAACACACGCAAGGAAAATGCATTTCATGCCACTCGTGACAATAATGAGCTGAGCTAAACTAGACATTCAGGGTCGGGACCCTTCAGTCTGATGGAGAGCAGGGTAGATGGAAACATAGAAACATGGAAAATAGGTGTGCAGGAGTAGAGGCCATTCGGCCCTTCGAGCCTGCACCGCCATTCAATATGATCATGGCTGATCATCCAACTCAGTATCCATCCCTGCCTTCTCTCCATACCCCCTGATCCCTTTAGCCACAAGGGCCACATCTAACTCCCTCTTAAATATAGCCAATGAACTGTGTGGCCTCAACTACCTTCTGTGGCAGAGAGTTCCACAGATTCACCACTCTCTGTGTGAAAAATGTTTTCCTCATCTCGGTCCTAAAAGACGTCCCCCTTATCCTTAAGGAGGTTAGGCGAGGGCGTGGAAGTGATAGGTGGAGACACAAGAGACTGCAGTCGCTGGGATTATTAACATGCGGGGATCGGTGGCTGGCACGGACTCAGTGGGCCGAAGGGCCTGTTTCTGTGCTGTATCTGTAAACTAAACTAAACTGAGAGGGGGAGGGGGGGAGTGGTGAGGCAGTGGAGGAGGAGGGGTGGGGGATGGAGGAGAGCCTGGGGGAGGCTGGTCCAGTACATGACCCACCTGGTTGAAGCGCTTCTCACAGTGCGGACACTTGTGCACCTTGTTAGCGTCGTGCATCTCCAGGTGCCGCATCTTGGCGGTGGGGTCGGAGAAGGACCTATCGCAGTAGTCGCACTGGTACGGCTTCTCGCCGCTGTGAACCAGCTGGTGGCGTTTCAAGTTGCCGGAGGTGGTGAAGGTCTTGCGGCAGTCGTCGCACGTGTACTTGGCCTCACCCGTGTGCCGCTTCTTGTGCAGGTTCAGCAAACTGATCAGCCGGTAGCTCTTGCCGCACTCCTCACACGAGTGGGGCTTGACTGGGCTGTGGGCACGGCATAGACGGTCACAGGGTGATACACCGCGACACAGACAGTGACAGTGATAGTGACCCCCACACCACACAGATACAGGCAGAGACAGAGACCCCCACAACACACACACACAGGCAGAGACAGAGACCCCCACAACACACACACAGGCAGAGACAGAGACCTCTACAACACACAGACAGAGACCCCCACACAGATACAGGCAGAGACAGAGACCTCCACAACACACAGACAGAGACCCCCACACAGACATAGACAGAGACCCCCACACCACACAGATACAGGCAGAGACTGAGACCCCCACAACACACAGGCAGAGACCCTCACACAGACACACGCAGAGACCCACACACAGACACAGGCAGAGACCCCCACACCACACACACAGGCAGAGACCCCCACAACACACACACAGGCAGAGACCCCCACAACACACACACAGGCAGAGACCCCCACACACACACACAGACAGTGACCCCCCACAACACACACACAGGCAGAGACCCCCACAACACACACACAGGCAGAGACCCCCACAACACACACACAGACAGTGACCCCCACAACACACACACAGGCAGAGACCCCCACACAGATACAGACAGAGACCCCCCCACAACACACACACACAGGCAGTGACCCCCCACACACACACACACAGGCAGAGACCCCCACACAGATACAGACAGAGACCCCCACAACACACACACAGGCAGAGACCCCCCACACACACACACACAGGCAGAGACCCCCACACCACACACAGTCGCAGGGTGACCTTTTCACAGTCAGACACACTAAGCCCCTCAGGCACAACATAGATGCAAAAAGCTGGAGCAACTCAGTGGGTCTCTGGAGAAAAGGAATAGGTGAGGTTCTGGGACACAGCAACAAGATGCTGCCGGCCCCGCTGAGTTACTCCAGCTTTTTGCCTCCGTCTTCGGTTTAAACCAGCACCGGCAGTTCCTCCCCACACACATTCACACGGTGATCGGTCGGTTCACAGTCGGACAACCCCACACACCCCCTGTCGGCACTGTTCACCACCCGTCACCACTCACAACAGTCACGGACAGCATGGATGAGTCGGGCCGAAGGGCCCGTTTCCGCGCTGTGTGCCTCCGTTCGCTGCAGGAAGGGGCCCGCCCGTACCTGTGTGTTTTCTCGTGGGCCTTGCAGGCGGCTGGGTCGGAGAAAGCCTTGCTGCATTCCCCGCAGGAGAAGGGCTTCTCGCCGGTGTGGATACGCACGTGCCGCTTGTAGTTGCCCGTGTGGGTGAACTCCTTCCCGCAGTCCTGCAGTCACAGCATGGACAAGGTGGTGGGTCACACCGAGAGCTCAGCCCCAAACACAACACGATATGATCTCAACGCCACAGAGCTGCACTAATCCCTTGTCTATCCATGTCTCTCATCGTCTAAACATCCCAGCCTTGCATGAACTGGCCCGCCACTGAATTTACAGCAACTTACAGAGGTCCTTCTGTAGTTGTACAGAGCCCTAGTGAGACCACACGTGGAGTATTGTGTGCAGTTTTGGTCCCCTAATTTGAGGAAGGTCATTCTTGCTATTGAGGGAGTGCAGCATAGGTTTACAAGGATAATTCCCGAGATGGCGGGACTGTCATATGCTGAGAGAATGGAGCAGCTGGGCTTGTACACTCTGGAGTTTAGAAGGATGAGAGGATACCTCATTGAAACATATAAGATTGTTAAGGGCTTGGACACACTAGAGGCAGGAAACATGTTCCCAATGTTGGGGGAGTCCAGAACCAGAGACCACAGTTTAAGAATAAGGAGTAAGCCATTTAGAACGGAGACGAAGAAACACTTTTTCTCACCGAGAGTGGTGAGTCTGTGGAATTCTCTGCCTCAGAGGGCGGTGGAGGCAGGTTCTCTGGATGCTTTCAAGAGAGAGCTAGATAGGGCTCTTAAAAATAACGGAGTCAGGGGATATGGGGAGAAGGCAGGAACGGGATACTGATTGGGGATGATCAGCCATGATCACATTGAATTAGTCGGGAATTTGTCCTGTATTTGAGAGTGGGAAAGTTGGCTACAGCACCGGGAATGGGAGGTGAGGTTGCCAGGGTGAGGCACCAGTAGCTACGTTAAAGAGAGAAGGAGTCTACCTGGGCCACCATTACCTTGCACTTGTGTGTTATGGACCCGTAAGGCCGTGACTCTGTGCGGTCAATGTAGGGCCCAAAGCGGTGGCGCCTGGTGTCGTTGGCGCTGTCCGGATCGTCCAGCGTTGTGTCCGACTCGGAGGCACCGTCCATCCTGTCGCTGTAGTCCGAGTGCGCGTGGCTGTCCCCGTGGCTGGGCGGCAAATCTTCCCCGTTCTCCGGTAACTCAGTGTGGTCCAGCCCCTCCGCGTCCGTCTCCTTCACCTTGTCATCCGCCGGCTCTGCGCAAAGCAACAAACCGTCAGTCTGAGTGCGGCGTCTTAGCCCCCGCGCGGCGAGCGCTGAAACGCACGGTGAAAATAACTGACGACAAGACGCAAAAAGCTGGAGTGACTCAGCGGGACGGGCAGCATCTCCGGCGAGAAGGAACAGGCGACGTTTCGGGTCGAGACCCTTATTCAGGCTGAAGAATTCTTCAGACAAAATAACTGGTTCTAAATTTTAAATCTACCCAAGACATACTGCAAAATTCTTCCCAGCTGTTTTTAGGCAAATGAACCATCCTCCCACAACTAGAGCAGTCATGAATTACTATCACCCTCAGTGGAGACCCTTGGACCATCTTTGACCAGACATTACTGGCTTTATCTTGCACTAAAGGTTATTCCTTTCTCGTGTATCTGTACACGGCAGACGGCTCGATTGTAATCATGCACTGTGTTTCCGCTACTGGATAGCATGCAACAAAAGCTTGACACTGTACCTCGGTATACATGACAATAAACTAAACTAAAAATAGTGAAAGGCCTGGATAGAGTGGATGTGGAGAGGATGTTTCCACTCGCGGGAGAATCTAGGACCAGAGGACACAGCCTCAGAATTAAAGGACGTTCCTTTAGGAAGGAGATGAGGAAGAATTTCTTTAGCCGGAGGGTGGTGAATCTGTGGAACTCATTGCCACAGACGACTGTGGGAGGCCAAGTCAGTGGGTATTTTTAAAAGCGGAGATTGACAGATTCCTCATTAGTAAGGCAGTGGTCAGGGGTTTGTTGGGAGAAAGCAGGAGACTAGGGTTGAGAGGGAAAAGATAGATGGGCCGATTGGCCTAATTCTGCTCCTATCATTTTAATTTAGTTTAAATTAGTTCAGTTTATTGTTTATGAACGTTTGAAAATAGATGGACGCATATAAAAGGATGAATCTTGACCAACACGGACACAAGACCCTTTGGCCCATCCTTTGACACTAACCCTTATTTCATTCCCCCGACACCCCATCAGCTGCCTCTCCCATTCGACCACATCTACCCACGTGGGCCAATCCAGTCTATCTGTACATGTGTGTGCAAACTCCACACAGACAGTATCTAAGGTTCGGATCGAACGCGGGTCCCTGGCGCTGTGAGGCAGCAACTCTACCGTGGCGCCATGTGGTGGAAGCCTAGACATCTGACAGGTGTCAGGGGTTGTGGGGAGAAGGCAGGAGAATAGGGAAGATAGGATCGGCCATGATTGAATGGCAGGGTAGACTTGTTGGGCCGAATGGCCTAATTCTGCTCTTCTGACTCATGAACGCCAGATATTAATGCAGGTCACTGGAGGCAGGGGTTCTACTAACTGTGCCACCCGCATGCTTTGGATAAATGTACATTTTCTCATCACAGGCACCCCCCCACTCAAGAAGACAGTGACTTTCCTGGCTGGGAACGTACCTTCCTTGGGATCCTCGCCAGCACCACAGTCTTTGGTTTCACTTGAAGTGCTTCTCCTGGTGGAAATGTGGCGCCGTTTACCGTACACCTTTGGCACGGCATCTTTCACCACGTCACCTGGACACAAGCACAAACACACGTTTACAAATACACAGGACACAGACGTTAAAAGCCCAAAGTGCCAAATATCAACTTACTCCCGATGGTGATGGGAGCCTTCTGCACTCACCCATGCTCCTCCGATGTTGAGGAAGGCTAGGCAGACACGTCATTGGGGTTATCAAGTGGGCGCCTACTTTCATCAACGTCTCGCTGATTGAACCCACAACGTCTCCAGTAGGCTCAGCGGTGCATTCTGGCATCCCAGAAGCACCCCCCTCTGCATCTGTCTAGTCGGTTATATGGGAGACCAAATGGGGTCTTTCCTCTTTAGCCAGAGCCTCTGGCTACTCCGCTCTGCCACCCGTGATGTTTCATTTGATGGCCTGACGTAGGGCTTGTCCGCTGACAACCGTCAGGCCACGCCCCCCACAACATGGGTCACATTTTATCCGGATGCATCACTGCATGGCTCGGGAACAGCTCCAACCAAGACCCGCAAGGAATCACAGAGAATCGTGGACGTCAGCCACCCAGACCGTCAACACAAACCAACCTCCTTTCCATTCACTCCATCCACACCTCACGCTGCCCTGACAAAGCCAGCAGCGTAATCAAGGACCAGTCTCACCCCAGTCACTCCATCCTCTCCCCCCCCCGCGTAAGAGGCACAGAGGTGTGAAAACGAACACCTCCAGATTCAGGGTCAGCTATTAGACAATTAAACCATCCTATCATCAGCTAGAAAGTGGCCCTGATCTCCCATTTACCTCATTGCAGACCCTCGGACTATCTTTAATCAGACTTTACTGGACTGAATCTCGTACTAACCGTTTATCCTGTATCTGTCCACTGTGGACGTCTGGATTGTAATCATGGACAGTCTTGCCGCTGACTGGTTGGCACGTAACAAAACTGTTTGTCACTGTGACAATAAACTAAACAAAGTCACGGGCGGTGGAAGGTGGCAGGCGCATGCATCTCCGGACACAGAGTGCTGGAGGAACTCAGCGGGTCAGGCAGCATTGCTGCAGAACATGGATGGGTGACGTTTCAGGACGAGACCTTTCTGGTAGACAGCACAGTGGGGTGGTTGAGCAGTGCAGTCGCAGAGTCTAGTAACTCCCCCGCTGAGAGGAGGTGAGACAAGAGAGAGGGATCTATCTGAACACTGCCAAGCGTTCCCACAACCACGTTAGACTGTCACTGGCAACATGTGGAATTTGGTTACTTTACTTACTAATCAATGGAGTTTAAGAAGGAACTGCAGATGCTGGGACAATCGAAGGTGAACAAAAAGGCTGGAGAAACTCAGCAGGTGAGGCAGCATCTATGGAGCGAAGGAAATAGGTGACGTTTCGGGTCGAGACCCTCCTTCACACTGGTGTGGGGGTGGGGGCGGGAAGAAGAAAGGAAGAGGCGGAGACAGTGGACTGTGGACTGTGGGAGAGCTGGGCGGCGGAGGGGAAAGAAGGAGAAAGAGGGACTACCTGAAATTAGAGAAGTCAATGTTCGTACCGCTGGGGTGTAAACTGCTAATGGAGCTGGTTACTTTACTTACTAACCACAAAAAAAACCTCCTCACTTCTCGGGCTCCCCACCCCCTCCCCCGACATCAGTCTGAAGAAGGGTCTCCACCCAGTCCTTCTCTCCATAGATGCTGTCTGTCCCGCTGAGTTACTCCGGCATTTTTTGTGTCCACCCAGTTAGGAAGTCGACTGACCGGGTTTGTAATCTTCATCCTCGTCGTCTTCGAGCTCCGCCGCCGTGTCCTCATCCTCCGACTCCACTCCGCGCTCCACCCGCACCTCAACCTCCGGGGCCTTCCGCTCCTTCACCGGAGAATCAGCCGCCACGTCTCTCTCCTGCTTCTCATCGCGGCTCTGCGTCTCCGTCTCTGTGTGAGAGTCGGGGTGATCAGTGAGACACCAAACTCCATCGACCCGTTCCCCACGCCCACTCCTCGGGCGTGCGTCTCTCCACCATCTCACAGCGCGGGCGCGGGGGGAACGTGGTCAATGGTTTAGTGGGCTTCGCGTCGCAAAGGGGGGGGGGGGGGTGTGATCGCAAGAAGATAGAGTGCGGCAGGATATTTGATTCATCGCACGGTGGCGCAGCGGTACGGTTGCTGCCTCACGGCGCTTGTGGCGCCAGAGACACGGGTTCGATTCTCACTGCGGGCGCCGTCTGTGGTACTGTGGAATTCTCTGCCGCAAAGGGTGGTTGAGGCCACAGTTCATTGGCTATATTTAAGAGGAAGTTAGATGTGGCCCTTGTGGCTAAAGGGAGAGAAGGCAGGTACAGGATACAGAGTTGGATGATCAGCCATGATCATATTGAATGGCTGTGCATGCTCGAAGGGGCCAAATGGCCTACTCCTGCACCTACTGTCTATTGTCTATTGTGGTCAATGGTTTATTGGGCTTTGTGTCGCAAAGAGGGGGTGTGATCGCAAGAACATAAGAGTCGCAGCAGGACATTTCATTCATCGCACGGGCGGCACAGTGGTACAGTTGCCGCCTCACGTCACTACGGGCGCTGTCTGTACGGAGTTTGCACGTTCTCCCCGTGATTAGTCTGGAATAGTCGGGGGGGTTACGGGGAGAAGGCAGGAGAATGGTGTTGAGAAGGAGAGATAGGTCGGCCATGATTGAATGGCGGAGTAGACTGGATGGGCTGATTGGCCTAATTCTGCCACTATCACTTATGAACCTAAGTGGGTTTGCGCTGGGTGCTCTGGTTTCATCCCACATTCCAAAGACGTACAGGTTTGTAGGTTTTTAAGAAGGAACTGCAGATGCTGGAAAATCGAAAGTAGACAAAAGTGCTGGAGAAACTCAGCGGGTGCAGCAGCATCTATGGAGCGAAGGAATAGGTGACGTTTCGGGTCGAGAACCCACCTTGGAAGGAATAGGCGACGTTTCGGGCCGAGACCCTTTGGGTCTCGACCCGAAACGTCACCTATTCCTTCGCTCCATAGATGTTGCCTTTCGTGTCGAGACCTTGAAATGTCGCCAATTGCTTCTCTCCACAGATGCTGCTGCACCCGCTGAGTTTCTCCAGCACTACTTTTGTCTACCTTAAGGTTTGTAGGTTAATTGGCTTGGTGCATGTGTACGCTGTGTGCAGGATAGTGTTAAGTGTGCAGGGTGATCGCTGGTCAGCATGGACTCGGTTGGCCGAAGGGCCTGTTTACCTTGAGCAGGAGCAGGAGGAGGAGGAGGAGGAGGAGGTGGTGGTGGCGGCTCCACCTTGGGGACGGCCGCGGGCGCGCTGCAGGACTTGCCCTCGATGAAGGTTGCGCACGTGCTCACGATGTTGTGCATCTGAAGGAAGCCCGCCACTGCCTGCACGTCAAAGACATTCGACGGCGTCAGCTTGAGCTTGGCCGTGTACATGAACTCCAACATCTGGCCGAGACCTGCGAGAAAATATCTCAGATCACCGCGTGCCGTCTCCAGCGAGCCCCCCCCCCCCTTCTCCACCCACCGAGACCTCCCTCCCATCCACAAAGCGAAAGGCACGTCGGCCCATCAAGTCCACTCCACCATTTAATCATGGCTGATGTATCCCCCCCCATTCTGACCCCCATTCTCCTGCCTTCTCCCCGTGCTGTTGAAGAGAGATTATTTACCTGCCGCGTTACTGATGTCCAGGTGAACCACATCCTTCTGGTCCAGGAACAAGGTTCTGAAATACTCGCTGCACGCTGCCAGCACCGCCTTGTGAGCCTTGAAGTCAATGCCGTCCACGACAAAGGTGCAGTCACACAGCAGCCCCAGGTGCCGCTGTTGGTTCAGCTGCTCCAGAACCTGGTGACTGTGCTGAGGAAAATCCATCCCTATCGAGCCAGAGGACAGAGCACAACAAACACATCAGCTGAAGTCACACTGTGTAGGAAGGAACCGCCGGCAGAAACATAGAAAATAGGTGCAGGAGTAGGCCATTCGGCCCTTCGAGCCTGCGCCGCCATTCAATATGGTCATGGCTGATCATCCAACTCAGTATCCTGTACCTGCCTTCTCTCCATACCCCTTGATCCCATTAGCCACAAGGGCCACATCTAACTCCCTCTTAAATATAGCCAATGAACTGGCCTCGACTACCTTCTGTGGCAGAGAATTCCACAGATTCACCACTCTCTGTGTGAAAAATGTTTTTCTCATCTCGGTCCTAAAAGACTTCCCCCTTATCCTTGATGCTGGTTTACACCGAAGACAGCCAGGAAATGCTGGAGTACTGCAACTCAGCGGGGTAGGCAGCATCTCTGGAGAGAAGGAATGGGTGACGATTCGGGTCGAGACCCTTCTTCAGACACAGCTGAAGTCATAATACAAGTTCCTGTTTTATTGCAGAATACTCTGGATGTGTGGTCACCATTTGTACTGGATTATATTACAGCATTCTTTAGTCAGTGGGTGGTGAATCTGTGGAATTCATTGCCACAGACTGCTGTGGGGGCCAAGTCAATTGAAATTTTTAAGGCAGAGATTGACAGATTCTGGTGTCAGGGGTTATGGGGTGAAGGCAAGAGAATGGGGTCGGTAGTAAAGAAAGTAAACTCATTTCTGGCAATTATTTCAAGAGGGTATGTATACAAGAACAGGGATGTAATACTGAGGCTCTATAAGGCCGCGTTTGGAATATTGTGAGCAATTTGGGCACGATATCTGAGCAAGGATGTGTTAACTCTGGAGAGGAGGTTTACAAGAATGATCCCAGGAATGAGTGGATTAACGTATAACGGAGAGTTTGTTGGCGTCCGTGTAGGGAATGGACAGACCGTGTTTAGGGTTGGGCCCCTTCTTCAGCCCGAGTTCCTCCAGCAGTTTGGCTTTTGTCCAATATTGCCGTATCTGCAGTTCCTTGTCCCTGCATCAGTTTCTTATATGGATTATAATGGAGATTCTGCCCCAAATATTTCACACAGTGTCATTCTGTTTCTGTTCATAGATACGTTGTGACACTTTGACATCCACTGGCCAAAGTCCTGAAGACAGACGCAAGATGCTGGAGTAACTCAGCGGGACAGGCAGCATCTCTGGGGAGAAGGAATGGATGATGTTTTGGGTCGAGACCCTTCTTCAGACCCTACCCGAAACGTCCAGAGACCCGAATCTATCCAGAGATGCTGCTTGTCCTGCTGAGTTACTCCAGCATTTTTTGTCCATTTTCACTTTAAACCAGCATCTGCAGTTCCTTCCTACACATTTTGTCTGCAAGGTCCTGCCCTGACTTCGTATTTTATGGATTGAGCCTGCTCATATATCATCAACTGACTACAGACACAAAAAGCTGGAGTAACTCAGCGGGACAGGCAGCATTTCTGAACATCACCCATCCTTTCTCTCCAGAGATACTGCCTGACCCACTGAGTTACTCCAGCACTTTGTGTCCTTCCTCCTCTCTTCCAGCTTGCTTACCCCCCCCCCCCCCCCCACAATCAGTCTGAAGAAGGGTCCCAACCCAAAACATCACCCATTCATGTTCTCCAGAAATGCTGCCTGATCTGCTGAGCTTCTCCATCACTTTGTGTCTATCTTTGGTAAGAACCAGCATCTGTAGTTCCTTCCTAAAACGTTTTTAAATGGTTTGTGTCAAGTTTCCAAACTGTTAAAAAATATATTTTCTCAATCACTTTAGTGGCTCGGAGGGGAGAGTTGTTATTATTGACCAAACACTCCTCAGCAGGAAACACATTGCACAATCCGCGGTCCAGAATGCAGCATCTTGACAGGACAGGAAGGCTCTGCAGAGAGTAGTGCGTTCGGCCGAATACACCAAGGGAACTACACTACCCCCCATGCAGGACCTATACACCAGGAGGGGCAGATCCAGAGCCAGCCAGATCATGAAGGACCTCTTCAAGCTCCTCCGCTGTCACACAACAAAAACAGAGAGGATGAGGGAGTTTCTGTAAACTCTGATCCCACCAGTCTGAAGATGGGGTTTGGCCCGAAACGTTGCCTATTTCCTTCGCTCCATAGATGCTGCTGCACCCGCTGAGTTTCTCCAGCATTTGTGTGTACTGTAGGGCGTAAATACTGTTGTGTCTTCTTTTCTTAATGTAAATAATAGTTTTGTTCTGTTCTGTCGTTTTGCACAATCCCACAAGCATTGCCACTTTCATTCCACTGTACATCTTGTATAAAGTTGACTTGACATATTGGCACATTTGGGCTTACTCCAGCTTTTTGTGTCTACATTTCCACAATGTGTCGGAAGGAACTGCAGTTGCTGGTTTACACCAAAAACAGACACTAAATAATGGAGTTACTCCAGCATTTTGTATCTACACTTTCCTTAACAACATCTGCTTTGATCTGTCCTTTTCACACTTTGCTCTTCCATGTCTCTGTCTCTCCCTGTCCCCCTGACTCTCAGTCTGAAGAAGGGTCTCGACCCGAAAAGTCACCCATTCCTTCTCTCCAGAGATGTTGCCTGTCCCGCTGAGTTACTCCAGCATTTTGTGTCTGTCTTCCCTGTTTACAATACAGTTTTATTCGTCACTTGCACATAAAGTGCAAGTGAAATTAATTTACCAGCAGCGGTACAATGAAAAAGAACATACAAAAACACAATAAAAATGTAACACAAACATCCACCACAGCATTCATCACTGTGGTGGAAGGCACAACAATTGTCTCCTGAGATCAGATGTCTGTGGACCCCAGTGTTTCCCCTCCAGTGCCCTACCACTGGCATTGCCCCCTCCCTCTGCCCCAGTGCTCTTCCTCTGCCCCAGAGCTTCTCCTCCCACTGGCCCAGTGCTGTCCAGTGCTGCTGCCTCCAAACTGATCACCAAAGATCCAGCCAGTGATCAGTGTATTGGAGTCTCTGTGCTCCATTGAGCCGCTCTGCATCCATGGCTCTGCGTGTTGTTTGAGGCGCCTGGAGGACCATCCTCCTCGCAGTGATGGCGGGCGGGCGGCGGTGTCCGCGCCTCCCCGGCCCAGCCCCGGCCCCGCTCCCGCCTCACACCCGCCGGCCGCTCCGCTCCACGCCGCCCCCTCTCACCTGCTCCCACCGCGGCCCGTGTGGTGCTGGCTGTCCCGGCTCGGCCCGACTCGGGCCTGCTATCGAGGTGGGCGGCGCTCGCCGTGCCGCTGCTTCGGGCTAGCTGGGCGCCGTCGCCATCTTGCCGCTCACGGATCGATTGCTATGGCCGGGGCTCCCCGCCGCCGCCGCCAGTGGGCGTGCGCGTGCGCGTGCGCGTACATCGGGACCCCTCCCCCCACAACGTCACGGTCCCGCTAAACGGGGACGGAACTGCGCATGCGGGAGACCGCCGGCTTCCCCCCGCCCCCTCAACGTCATGGGAGTTTACTAGCTCCGCCCCTTCGCGTTGAGGCGGGCACGACTGCGCATGCGGGAGAACCCGGCCCCTCCCGCCATTACGTCACGGCCCGCTGAGCTAAGACGCGACTGCGCATGCGGGAGATCCCCGGGCACCTGGGCGGCACTTTGGCGCCGTCTGCGCCTGCGCGCGGCTGGGAGGGAGGGAGCCGGCGCATGCGCTGTTCGGCCGGCGGCGGGGCCCAGGGAGGTGAGCGGCTAAAATGGAAGATGAGGAAATCGCGGATAATTGGGAGGAAGCGGCCGACAGCGGGGTAAGCAGCGTGGGGCTGGCACGGCACGGCACGGGAGGCTAGGCCACGCCACGCCACGGGGAGACCGCGGCTCCAGCTTCCCCTCCCCCCCTCCCTCCCTCTGTGGAGGCGGTTAAACTACGGGGCGAGGGCCAGGAGTTGGGCAGGAGCGGCGTGTGTGTGTGTGCAACAGTTAAAAGGGTCGGGGCCATGAGTGTGGGGAGGCCCGGCCCAGCGGGCAGGCAGCGGCGTGGGGGAGGTAGAGGAGTGAGGGGAGGGGAGAGAGGAGTGAGGGGAGGGGAGTGAAGGGAGGGCGTGGGAGGGAAGGAGTAAAGCCCCAAGGCCTGGACACAGGCTCGCAGTCACCGCCTTCTCACTGGAGAGCGTGTGTGTGCTGCCAACGGGAGGGAGAAGAGTAAATGCCCCGAAACCAGCATCTGCAGTTCCTTCTTACACATAACCAGAAAAGGCATTGGAAGCGAGTGAAGCGGATTCCAGACCAATGGAGGTAATATGTAATATAATATAATGTAATGAGTGTAGCCGTAGGCGCGCACTTTGCCGGCAACTCCCAGCACTAGACGGACACTTTCCTGGGGTAAGGTGAGGGTAGTACAATAATTCACCCCAGTTAGTATAGCTAAAATAGAAAGCCAGGCATCTCGTATGTAAATAATGGTTTAAGTTCTGCTGTTTGGGTCAGGACAGCGGTGAGTTTGGGTGTTTAAATATTGTAAACTTTATGTAATTTAGCTGATAGCAAATCGACACCTATTGCTTGAGTTCTGAAACAAATTAGCCTTTTCCACATATTCAGTGTCATGTAATAACTTCAATTTGTTTTGTAGTACAGTGCCCTCTCGTATCTTGCTGTTGAAGTCTGTGCAATTATTCATGTCCAGAAGATATTTCAGCAGATCTTACTAATTCTCTCTAGAAGATTGAGAGGGGATCTTATAGAAACTTACAAAATTCTTAAGGGGTTGGACAGGCTAGATGCAGGAAGATTGTTCCCGATGTTAGGGAAGTCCAGGACAAGGGGTCACAGCTTAAGGATAAAGGGGAAATCCTTTAAAACCGAGATGAGAAGAACTTTTTTTCACGCAGAGAGTGGTGAATCTCTGGAACTCTCTGCCACAGAGGGTAGTTGAGGCCAGTTCATTGGCTATATTTAAGAGGGAGTTAGATGTGGCCCTTGTGGCTAAGGGGATCAGGGGGTATGGAGAGAAGGCAGGTACGGGATACTGGCTTGGATGATCAGCCATGATCATATTGAATGGCGGTGCAGGCTTGAAAGGCCGAATGGCCTACTCCTGCACCTAATTTCTATGTTTCTAATAGATAGATCAGCCATGATTGAATGGCGGAGTAGACTTGATGGGTCGAATGGCCTAATTCTGTTCCTATCATGTATGAACCAGTACCAGTGTACTTTCTAAATTGAAGAGCTTGAGTGAATGGCGAAGAGAAATGCGGCAGGATGTCACAAGTGTGGAAGTAAATGAAAAGGCTAGAAAATGAAATAGAATGAAGAGAATATATTGAGTATGGCAGTGTATGTTATAACGTCATATTCAAGAACCCTGGACATTTAAGAGAATTTTCACAGGTGAAATATTTTTACACCAGACCGTTTGGGGTGTGACAACTGGGATCACAGGTCCTTTCAATGGTGATCATAGCATCCATTTACATCGTTTGGCAGTGTGCGCTCCTCTTCATTGATACCCTGACATCTTGACAAAGTGACCAGCTTTAAAATGGATAAAACCTACTTTAGTTTTGTTTAAAGATACAGCGTGGAAACAGGCCCTTCAGCCCACTGGGTCGGCACCGACCGGCAATCCCGTTAACACGATCCTACATCTACTGGGGAAAATATTTACATTTGCTATGCCAATTAACCTACTTGATTAAAGGCATTATTGATATTACTCCATTTATGTTTGAATATCAATAACTATAGTGCAAGCTTTGTGGCCTCATGATTTCCTGCAGCACAATCCTACCGGTTGCAAGAAAAAAATGGACTGGTTAGCACGCAACATAAGCTTTTCACTGTACCTCGATACACGTGATCCTAAACTCAACATGATCTATTTTGCTTGTTTGTAAGACATTCAGCTTTATTCTTCTTTCTGTACATTGATTATTCTCATAAGAGCTCTGGAAGAGTTTGTCGTTGTATTCTCCAAGTTTTACAGAAACAATATCTGCAGAGGTTGAAGGCTGATTATAATATAAAACAACTTAGTGAAGTTGAAAATACTTTAAAATAAATGTGGCAGTTTAAAGTTTTGGGCATTTACACCTATACTTTATTTGTTCTATCCAGAGATGCTTGCAACTTTGGCACCGATTCAAACATTTTGTGACTACAGTATTGCCTTTTTATTATAGCACATCCTTTGATTTCTTCACAGACATTGAAAGGAGCATTGATCATAATAGTTTCCATAAAAATAGAACTGAAATGTCATTATAAAAAGAGAGAGAGAGCACCACTCCTTAGCCATTATTTTTATTTTATTATTTCTCGATGTGTAAAAGAATTGATGAGAGAGCAATATTTTATTACAGTTGCAAAACGATGCATTTTATAGAATTGGGTGACTTGAAATGACTCAGTGCAGTGACTGCTGTTGAACACATTTGATGGATAGTTTCCATGCAGTAAGATTCTGAAATGGCTATTGGATGAATAGCTAGTCGATTTATTCTGGTGGTGTTTGATAATCTAGTGATAATAGGTGTGGATATGGAGAGGATGTTTCCACGAGTGGAAAATTGTTCATCTCTCTCTGGCGAAAAAGTAAAACGGGGAAGGGGGCTCAATAGTGGCCTGGGGTGCAGACCATCAGCTGGGCAGGGGAAGGAGGGAGAAAGCAAGGACTATCTGAAATTGGAGGTCAGTGTTCATACCACTGGGGTGTAAACTGCCCAAGCAAAATATGAGGTGCTATTCATTCATTGAAAGTCACACACAGACACGCACTTGTGCATGCCCACTCCACCCCCTATCCCTACCTGTATCCATCTGTTTCTTAAGATAGGGGTACAAAATGCTGGAGTAAGTCAACCAGTTAGGCTGCATCTCTGGAGAACATGGATAGGTGATGTTTTGGCTCGGGACCTGAATCATCACCTATTCATGTTCTGCAGAGAGACTACTTGACCTGCTGATTTACTCCAGCATTTTGTCTTACCTTTAGTATAAACCAGCATCTGTTGTTCCTTGTATTTCCACCTAAAACTTGCTAGGCTTTGTCCTGCCCCTCCTTTCCCAACTCCCTTCCTCCACCACAATCAGTCTGAAGAAGAGTCCTGACCCAAAGCGTTACCTTTCCACGTTCTCCACAGATGCTGCCTGGCCCGCTGAGTTACTCCAGCATTTTGTCTTTTATTTGTAAACCACCATCTGTAGTTCCTGATTTGATCTTTTTGTTTTGTCATGTCTGGGAGCAGTGATTTAAGGGAACATTTACACCATCTGCAGAGTTGTTGATTGTGCAGCCCATGTGTGAGGGCTTGACTTCAACTGGAATGAAACACGGTGAGGATATCACAGCAAACTCCATTAGGATCTTTGATGTCCAGTTGGTGCTGTGTGAGGTTGAGAGAGAATTCTGCCAAAGATTTCCGGCACCAGTCCAGAAATCTGCAGTATTTAGCAATAACAGTAGCAAACATTCAATGGTTTTGTTGCTGCCTCCGATATCACTTTCATTTTCCGTTTTAAAATAAATCCAAAGCCCAAAGGCAGCCTGAAGACTGCAACGACCAGATTCAGGAATAGCTACCCCCCCCCCCCCCCCCCCCCCCCCCCCCCCCCCCCCCCGCTCCCGCCATCAGGCTATTAAACCTGGCTCGGACAAAACTCTGATTATTAATAACCCATTATCTGTTATTTGCACTTTATCAGTTTATTCATGTCTGTGTGTATATATTTATATAATGGTATATGGACACACTGATCTGTTTTGTAGTAAATGCCTACTATGTCCTGTGTGCTGAAGCAAAGCAAGAATTTCATTGTCCTATCAGGGACACATGACAATAAACTCACTTGAACACTTGAAATGGTTCTATCAAACTATTGCACAGAAGCCCACCTTTGGATGTAGGTGTGTCAATCTTGGTCACGACATAAGTGGTGGCAGTTTAAGTTAGCAGTCGCCTGTTCCTGTTCCCTTGGCTCTGTTTTCAGTTTGGTGTATTTGCTTGACTGCTTTGACATTTTTTAATATCCAGCAACTCCTTGCTTGACCGGCCATTTATGTCCATCTATTTGTGCCAGGTGTTCATTGCTCATTGTTTTATTGCGCACCTGTGTTCACCTCTCTCTTGCAGGAGATCGATCGACGGCTGGAAGCAAAGCTAAAGATCCAGCAGAAGGAAAAGTAAGGACTTTTTTTTTTAACTTGTTCATGATTATTTATTGGCTCCCCCTCCTGGTTTGACTAGTAATCGCCTGTCTGAATATAACTTTTGAAAGTACCTGTACCAGCTTCTTTCTGCCTCGATCATTTAGAAACATAGAAACATAGAAATTAGGTGCAGGAGTAGGCCATTCGGCCCTTCGAGCCTGCACCGCCATTTAATATGATCATGGCTGATCATCCAACTCAGTATCCCGTACCTGCCTTCTCTCCATACCCTCTGACCCCCTTGGCCACAAGGGCCACATCTAACTCCCTCTTAAATATAGCCAATGAACTGGCCTCAACTACCCTCTGTGGCAGAGAGTTCCAGAGATTCACCACTCTTCTTAGCTGCCATAGCACTTTTATTAGGTGGACAAAATTGCTGGAGAAACCCTGCGGGTGTGGCAGCATCTATGGAGCAAAGGAAATAGGCAACGTTTCGGTCCCGAAACGTTGCCTATTTCCTTCGCTCCATAGATGCTGCCACACCCGCTGGGTTTCTCCAGCAATTTTGTCTACCTTTGATTTTTCCAGCATCTGCAGTTCCTTCTTGAACGTAGCACTTATATTAGTTTAGTTTGGAGATACAGCGCTGAAACAGGCCCTCCAGCCCACCCAGTCCGAGCCCACCAGCGATCCCCGCATACAAACACAATCCTAAACGCATTCGTAACAATTTACAATTTTACCAAAGTCATTTAACCTACAAACCTCTCTCTACAACTTTGCAGCGTGGGAGGAAACTGAAAACTCCCCAGAGAAAACCCACGCAGGTCACGGGTGGAATGTACAAGCTCCGTACAGACAGAACCCTTGCTCGGGGTCGAACCCAGGTCTCTGGCATTATGGCAGCAACTCTACTGCTGCACTACATCTTTTCTTGAACAACAATCTATTCTGCTTTTTAAGACTTGTCAATCTATTCTGCTTTTTAAGACTTGTCTAACACCTTACATTTACCCAGGCACTAGCTAGTTCAAAGATGCTTTTAATCTCTGCTATGTCACTTGGAAACATAAAAAATAGGTGCAGGAATAGGCCATTAGGCCCTTCGAGCCATTCAATATGATCATGGCTGATCATCCAACTCGGTATCCTGTACCTGCCTTCTCTCCATACCCCCTGATCTCTTTAGCCACAAGGGCCACATCTAACTCCTTCTTAAATATAGCCAATGAACTGGCCTCAACTACTTTCTGTGGCAGAGAATTCCACAGATTCACCATGTGAAAAAAAATATTTCTCATCTCAGTTCTAAAAGATTTCCCCCTTATCCTTAAACTGTCACCCCTTGTTCTGGACTTCCCAACATCGGGAACGATCTTCTTGCAAAAAGCCTGTCCAACCCCTTAAGAACTTGGTTCTAATTTGTATTTTCTTAACTACTCTTCCTAATATTGTTTGCCTTTGCTGTTCACCAGTTTAAATCCTAATCTTTGGGTGTGAAACCCTGGTTCAGTTAGTGCCATTGTCATCTGCATGGGAAGGCTGTGTAGTTTTAAGTGCTTTTCTAGAGACTTGAACATCAATGTCTTGGCTGATATATCGCTGTGGCAATAAGGGGCTGCTGCTTTGTTGGCCATGCCATTTTGGGGAGCTGAGGTCCCCTGTCCTAAGTTGAACAGGAAAGAGAATTTCATAGCACCACTGGGTGCCAGGGGTTACGGGGGAGAAGGCAGGAGAATGGGGTTAGGAGGGAGAGTTAGATCAGCCATGATTGAATGGTGGAGTAGACTTGATGGGCCGAATGGCCTAATTCTGCTCCTATTACGTGGCCTTATAGACAACAGGTGCAGGAGTAGGCCACTTGGCCCTTCGAGTCAGCACCGCCGTTCAATGTGATCATGGCTGATCATCCCCAATCAGTACCCTGTTCCTGCCTTCTCCCAATATCCCCTGACTGCTATTTTTATGACCTTGCTCTAAAGAACAGAAGTGCTCTCCTTGGGGACCCCTCCAATGTTTAGTCTGAAGAAGGTTCTCGACCCGAAACGTCGCCTATTTCCTTTGCTCCATAGATGCCGCCTCACCCGCTGAGTTTCTCCAGCATTTTTATCTATCTCCAATGTTTATCTCTGTTTGGTTTTGTGATGTTAATTATTGGTGGTCATGACACTGTATTTTGTGCAAACTTGCTCCACTCAATCGGCATTCATGTTTCTTGCATTATAACTTGACTATTCAGAAATACTTTGTCTGTAAGCTGGCTAAATTAATGTTCAATTAGTGGCGCGTCACAGTGGTGTTTAGGATTATTCTCTGCATCATATCTTTGTGTCGCCGCACCTTGACTCTTCTTCCTCTGTGTGGGAAGAACTGAAAAGTTGGAGTTCCGTTGTGTGGTCACTGGAAACGTTCGTCAAGGTGATGGGATCGGGCTTAAGGGCAATGATTTTTGCTGTTGAAGTTTTTTTTTGAAGCTCAAATGAATGGTAGTCAAGATTTGGTGGTAAACCCCAGCTCTTGTTACCACAAGATGAAACGATAGGAAAATCTGATTCGGGTTCTTCAATTTAGATCCTCAGGGGAAATCCACTGGGTTTTTTCTGTCGTGATAGTCTGATGCAAGTGTCTTGGCCTGAAACGTCACCTATTCCTTTTCCCCAGAGGTGCTGTCTGACTCACTAAGCTACTCCAGCTTTTTGTGTCTATAGTCTGATGCAAGTTGGATATCAGCAAGTTCTGGTGGTTATCTGAATTGTGGTTTTTACGCATGTTCTTTCACTGATAAAGGTCTGCGGGCAGCGAGGGTTAATTAAATCCTTCACAAATATCTTCTTCTGTCACATCCATGTTGACATTGAGACGAGTTTCATTTGGCCCAGTTTGAGACAGTAACGCGTCCGACATGTTTATACTGCACGTTCTAAGATTTTATGCTTTGAAGATTTGCATAGACTGTGATTAAATTATTATTAACGCTGCATTGGTGTTAGTTGTTTTTGATGTGAAGAGTTTTGTGAAACTACGTCAGTGTACAAAAGAGTTCTTACACAATCTGGCCCAGCTTTTACAGCCTTTAACCCAAAACTGCTGTTCTTTCCTACACAGAAATATCTTTGTTGAAAATCAAGTGTGTAAGAAGGAACTGCAGATGCTGGTAAAAATCGAAGGTAGACACAAAATGCTGGAGTAACTCAGCGGTTTATTCCTATAACAAATATATTGGTAAATAAGGATACATTGGCACTGTGAATATATTACGAGGTAGACAAAAATGCTGGAGAAACTCAACGGGTGAGGCAGCATCTATGGAGCGAAGGAATGGGTGACGTTTCGGGTCGAGACCCTTCTTCAAACTGAAGAAGGTTTTTGTCTGCCTTCGATTGTTCCAGCATCTGCAGTTCCTTCTTAAACATATATTCCGAGGGTTCTGTTGATCCCTTGGGAACCAGAAATTAAAAGAGCATTGTGTTTGGCTGCTAGATCGTTCCTTGGTGGTATAAGTGCAAAGTCAGCTAGAATGAAAGATTTGCTGCTCGACGTGTGTTTGAGTAGTGACTGTGGGACATTCAGAGGGACTTCCAATTTAAATCAGGGTTGTAGATGGATGGGCTGGGGTCATTTTCTGTCTATAATCACAAAGTGAGTCACTGCAGTTCGGTTGGAGATAAAAATGTAATGGGTGTCAGTAACAGACTTGGATGAGTTTCAGAATCAGATAAACAGAGGCAGTGGTATAAATAGCAGCATTAAAATAAAATGGAAACAGACAGTTGTAAAGAAAGGTACACAAACATGCTGGAGAAACTCAGTGGGTGCAGCAGCATCTATGGAGCGAAGGAAATAGGTAACGTTTCGGGCCGAAACCCTTCTTCAGACTGATAGGGGGTGGCGGGGAGAAGGAAGGAAAAGGGAGGAGGAGCCCGAGGGCTGGGGGATGGGAGGAGACAGCTAAAGCGCTAAGGAAGGGGAGGAGACAGCAAGGGCTAACAAAATTGGGAGAATTCAATGTTCATGCCCCCGGATGCAGGCTCCCCAAGCGGAATATGAGGTGCTGTTCCGCCAATTTCCGGTGTTGCTCGCTCTGGCAATGGAGGGGACCCAGGACAGAGAGATCTGGGAATGGGAGGGGGAGTTGCTGAGCCACTGTAATGGCTGAATACGAGTTGTAAAGAAAGCCTGGGTAGACACACGATGCTGGAGAAACTCAGCGGGTCAAGCAGCATCTCTGGAGAGGGTTTGGGTGAAGCTGCGGGCCGAGACCCTTCTTCAGGCTCGAGAAAGCCTCCTTCTCTAAACCTCATCTTGGAGTTATTTGGTGTCACCATGCCGTTCTCTTTGATTTGTATTGAGGCAACAAAAACGAGAAAGGTGGACATAGAACAAGGCTGTTCTGAATCGATGCCTCAGCCTGCCTGATTCAGCAACTCCACCTTGTCTTTGTTACCTCAAAATGTCATTTATTTAGCCAGGGTAGACAAAATTGCTGGAGAAACTCAGCGGGTGAGGCAGCATCTATGGAGCGAAGGAAATAGGCGATGTTTCGGGTCGAGACCCTTCAAGAGTATTTTGATAATAAGGGCAGTGGTGGCAGCATTGACCGGTTCTTTGCGTGTTGCGTTTGCTTTGTTACCGCAGCATTTATTTCTAGATGTCATCAAGTTGGCAGGTTCTATTACACTTGATTCTTGATCAGCCATGGCTGCCGACGCCACCATGACTGCTTGAAGAAGGGTCTCGACCCGAAACGTCACCCATTCCTTCTTTCCAGAGATGCAGCCCGCCTATCCCGCTGAGTTATTCTTAAGGGGTTGGCCAGGCTAGATGCAAGAAGATTGTTCCCGATGTTGGGGATGTCCAGAACAAGGGGTCACAGTTTAATGATAAGGGGGAAGTCTTTTATGACCGAGATGAGGGAAAAAAAATTTCACACAGAGTGGTGAATCTGTGAAATTCTCTGCCACAGAAAGTAGTTGAGGCCGGTTCATTGGCTATATTTAAGAGGGAGTTAAATAGTGGCCCTTGTGGCTAAAGGGATCAGGGGGTATGGAGAGAGGGCAGGTACGGGATACTGAGTTGGATGATCAGCCATGATCACATTGAATGGCGGTGCAGGCTCGAAGGGCCGAATGGCCTACTCCTGTACCTATGTTCTATGTTTACGCCAGCATTGTGTGTGTGTGTGTGTGTGTGTGTGTCTATCTTCGGTGTAAACCAGCATCTCCAGTTCCTTCCTACGCCTGACTGCTTCCAGGCTGGATCTACAACATTCACCGCCACCACCAGCCCACACAGCTTCTTCGGATGATTCCAGGCTACGCCTGCAGCCGTCAACCCTTCCCTGCGTTCCGGCCGGCCGCCCGCTGGCCGTAACTATTGCCTCCGCCGACTCTCCTGGCGCACATGTCGCATTTCACGATGCGTTTGAACGGGGTAAATAAAACTGCATGCTTTTTGTTTTCATATTTAAACAGGAAACCGAAGCTGGCACCTAAAGTTCCCATCGTCATCCAGGACGACTTGCACCCGACGCCCTGCACCCCACAGATCCGCATCCTGAAGAGACCGACGAGTAACGGAGTGGTGAACACGCCGCTCTCTGCCACCAGGCCCCTGCCGCAGGTCAAGTCACTGGCTCAGAGAGAAGCTGAATATGCGGAGGCACGCAAGAGGATCCTCGGCAGTGCGAGCCCTGAAGAGGAGGATAAAGCCAACCCCGACAAGTAAACAGCAACCATTTAGAGCATCCCTTAGCCTGCCATTGTCAAACTCTGCACAGTTCAACCGCTAGTCGTATATCGTTGTTATATTGTCACTGGCAAACGCATAGTGAAAATCTTTTCTTGCAAACACTCTATAGTAAAGTATTGCCATGCCCACATCCCCGATTAGCAGGTGTACAGAAATAGCTTAATTTAAAGGTACAGCGCGGAAACAGGCCCTTTGGCCCACCAAGTCGGCGGGGAGAATATGCAAACTCCATACAGACAAGCACCCATAGTCAGGATCTAACCCGGGTCTCTGCCGCTGAGAGGCAGCAACTCTACCGCTGCGCCACCTCCTTCATCGTTGGGTGTAAATCATGAAACTGTCCCCCATGGAAGCACCATTACTACAACTCTTCATCACTACCTTCTCGGGGGCAATGAGGGATGGGAAATAAATACTGGTCCTGTCAAAATCATGAAAATTAATGTTTAAAAAAAAAAAAAAAAGTTATCAGTCTTTGCTCCATCCTCAATTATTGAACTGTGAAGATTTTGCCCAAATTCTGCGCTTTGTGTTTTTACTCTTAAAATTGAGAGTCTAATCTAGTTTTCTGAACCCTAGTTGTATCAGTGAACAAAAAATTAGTACCTCATTGAAACCTGCAGAATAATGAAAGGCATAGATACAGTGGATGTGGATAGAATATTTCCACTGGTGGGAGAGTCAAGGACCAATGTCACAGCCTCAGTATTAAAGGGCGCTCTTTTAGAAAAGAGGTGAGGAAGAACTTCTTTAGTCAGAGGGTAGTTAATCTGTGGAACTCATTGCCACTGAGGGCTGTGGAGGCCAAGTCAGTGGCTATTAAGGCAGAGATATTTAGACAAATTCTTGATTATAATAGGTGTCGAGGGTTATGGGGAGAAGGCAGGAAAATGGGATTGGGAGGCAGAGATCAGCCATGATTGAATGGCGGAGTGGACTCAATGGACCGAACGTCCTAATTCTACTGCTATAACTTGTGAAGAACAATATTAGCACTAACAACCCTAAAGTGTAAATCTTTGCTTTCCAGGCCAACCAGGATCACCCAGCTGGATGAGAACCGGCAGCAGAGCAGTATAATCCGCCAGCCCCTGGGTCCTGACGGCACACAAGGCTTCAAGCAACGCAGATAAAACGTGCGCCAGCGAGCCGCTTTGTAAAACGGAGCTCTCCATGACTGAGCGTGCAGTGTTGGACAGAGAGAACGGACTCAAGCAGAGGACCTGCTCTGCTCCTTACACTGTGATCCCCTTTGCTCCGCCCACTGTGACCTTTCTCCTCGTGCACTGTGATACCCCTGTCCCGCCCACTGTGGTTGGCACACTGCTGTGAGCTCTTCAACGAAACCATGAAGGGGAGGTTTCTTGCAATCAGACTGGCCAAGAATATATTGTGTGCCATTTCTAATCAGAAAATCTGCTCCAGCAATAATACTGTTTCAGAATGTTCAATAGTTTATCTTTTAATTTCAGAAAAGAATTTGACTATGTATTAGTGATGGGTGCTATGTTTTTTTTTTCGTACTACGCTTCAAAGAATTCTTTTGGTCTCTTCCCATCTGATCCATTAGTGCAGAATAGTTGCCCAAGGTTACATACCTTGCTAGGCGATTTATGTTTTTTTTTTTTAAAAACCACCATCAGAAATGCACCCATTTTAAAAGTTATTTATTGTAGGTCGTATATGAAATAAAATGTCTTCAAAACATCTAACTAGAGAAAACGGGACAGGAAGATGAAGTGGTCCACGAACGGATTGTGGACTGCCGGCTTGGGCTGTTTGGCACAGCGAACCAGGAGATGCACTAAGGGTCACGGCTTCTGTCGGTGACCTGGTTCCTGCCAGATACTTGTCCTCCCTTCAAGAGTAGGAGAGCACGTCCGTTATGTGACGGAAAACTGGTCGCAGGGTGAGGAGAGGGGGGGAGTGAGGAAAAGAGAGGAGCTCTAACAGAGGCCATGAATGTTACAATATCTCACGCCCGAGGGAGGTTAACTGATGCATCGAAATTCCAGCTGACCATCGGGTTTTAGTTTTGCATCGAAAACATATGCAATGGTGAGATTAAAATATGGCCCGCTGGAGTAGCACTTGAGGTGTCTAGTGCATTACGTTGTAGTCATGTGATCTTATTCCAACACTGCCTTATGCTCAAATTCACCAGCCATGCTTTATGTGTGTTGGTTTTTTGATACAACCTGCAGGATAGGTATAACTTGCAGTAGTAGAAAATCTTTTTCTTTTTAAAAAAGAGGATGTTATGGCACGGGCCATGCTGACGGTTAATGCCGCTCCTACCGCCGTTCAGCGGAGGGCAGTAACGTCAGCGGAAACTGGGCAGGTCTTCAGAGGTGCTCTGTCTGAAAACCTCCCTGGTTTTGTGTGGAGGAGGAAAGCGAGAGGGACAGAAATAAATGGAAACTTTATAAGAAGGGAAATGAGATGGCTCCAATTAAAATCAATGTTCCTCGGGGAAAGTTGGAAGGCTTTGAGGTCAATTAGTGGAACCTAAGGCTCTGGTACTTTGGCTCCGTTCTAGTGCTTGTGTGCAGTCTGCACCCTGCTGTAAGACACTAAGCAAGGCAAGGCGTTGCAGTTATGGCCCATCACTAGTACATACTCTTAATGGTTTTTTTTGTTTCCAAGGCGTTGCCTTTATTTTCTACGATTTGAGGAAAACTTTCTAGATCCATCTAACGTTAAAAGGGCACGTGTGTGTTTTTGTTTTCCGTTGTGGCTCGCACGCAAGCTGATGCAGCCACGTGTCTCGTGTTTGCGCGCACATGTGCGCACGTGTATGTATTTGTGTATATGTACATTCTGTGTATGTCTGCCTGCGAACAAAATCTGCTTTTGTGTGGGGGGGGGGGGGGGGGGGGGGGGGGAGGAGAATGCGGACGAGATGAATGAAGTCTGGTACATTTTTCAGCCAGTGCTTCGTGGGGGGGGGGGGGGGGGGGGAATGAGCTGTCTCGCTCCTAAACAGCTGCTAGCGTAGTAGCCAGCCTTGCAGCGTAACAACTATCAGTGTATTTGACTGGGGTGTCTAACTCGGCACAATTGATTTGGTCTGAGGTTGACTAGGCTTCAAATGCTACTAGTGGTCATAGTTTTAAAAACTGCAAGATTTTCAGTCCGTAGAAGTATTTTAAAGGACAATATTCAGTTATACCCGGGCAATTGTGTTAAATCCCAAACTAATATCTATATTTTTTCCTGCGTAGCTTCCTCTCAGGTTTTGGTTGTTGGTAAATCGATGAGATGTTTTCGCGCACACTGACGTGTCAGTGCACTGCCTTGTTCTAAACTCTGGTATTCCTGAAATTGGCCCAATTGAAATGATTGCCTGGGACTCTCTCCATTCTGTCAATGATTGTGTGGCTGAATCCCATCCCCCGCCCCCTCCCCTCCACACTGGTTCTGTGAGTCAACACACTATGTGGTGTGGTATACAAGCTAGAAAGGCTTGTATAATACGTCAGCTCTCTGCAACGGCCCAAGTGTACCTGCAGTGTAAGAAAGGACTGCAGATGCTGGTAAAATCGAAGGTCGACACAAAATGGTGGTGTAACTCAGCGGGTGAGGCAGCGTCTCTGGCGAGAACGGACGACGGGTGACGTTTCAGGTCGAGACCCCAAACGTCACCTGTTCCTTCTCTCCCTAGATGCTGCCTCACCCGCTGAGTTCCTCCAGCATTTTGTGTCTACCTTCAAGTGTAGGGCTGTTTTCTCCAATGGGTGTTGGGTTAAATAAAGGGGGCAAAGGGGTGGATTATCATCCTGCTGCTTTCGTTTCCCGCCACCACCTAGTCGGGTAAACCTGGTGTTCATGGTTCAGTATGCCAAGGGAATACAGAGAGAACCATTTCTAGAATGAGTAAATGCCCTTATGAAAGATGAAGGTGAGTACTGGGGGGGGGGGGGGGGGGGGGGGGGGGGGGGCAGCTGGGGAGTGGGGGGTGATTTGCATTCCTCCAAAGAGGTGGAAATTGTTTTGTTTTTAAAGTACGGGATCAGTTCAAGCAAGTAATATTTTTATAATTCTGACCAGGATATTTAATCAGGTGACTAGTGTTTTTAAAATCAAGCTTTGGCTTTGTTTCTTGCAGTGTTTGATCTCAAGGCCCAAGTGTTTGAAGGTAAACCAAAAAAACAGAAAGTGTACAGTGACGTGCGCGTATCCTAGATTACTTTGGAAAGCTGGCACGGGTGTGCAGGGCGGTGTGACAAATTGATGCGTGCAGGGTGTATTGTCTTTGTGGGGGGGTGGGGGGGGGCATTGTGGAGGAGAAGTGTGTTTGCAAACTGGTATTGCACGGGCAAAATAAAGTGACTGAAACTAGCTGTGAAAAGACTGGAAGATTGCATGTTCAGTTTGTCCGGGTTAGAGCAATCGCAAATGGACTTGAGCAACATTGCACGCGGCACACACCAGCAAAACCATCTGCAGATTGAATCTGATATCATAAACAAAAAATTGGGATGCAATCCTGAACAACAGTTAACATTATAATGGTCAACGGTCATCTTTGGCTCAGGAATAGGTCAGTGGGAGTGTGGTCGTAGCACAGATTAAACGATGGATTTGGGGAAAAAGATTGATATTAAAACTCCCATGTGATTTCTAGTGCAATATTACATGACAGGACTCGCAATGGTTCTTGTGCCAATGCATGGGGAAAGTCCTAAATTAACCCTTTAATAAATAGTGTTCGGGGCTGGCCCGCCTTGTCAAATTTGGTTCACATCTCAGATCCAGAAGTAAAATTCCACCTCTCCAATTGACTAAAACCTTGTCCACCTCGTCACTGTCCGGGACAGTGTTAGTGAAATGTGGCACACGCTATGTTTAGATTTGTTGGCACAAAACTCGTCCTTGCAGCCTGCGCCGTCCAGAATTCTCGGTTGAAATATGCACCAGAAAGGGTTTCTTGTTGAAGGTTAGGGAGCTGAACAAAACAGTACGCCCAAATGGCCAGTAAAATACTTGCGGGAGATAATGAGTAGGAAAATGATCAAGCGATCAAAGTCAGCACTACATTGTTAATGGGAGGGGGGGCGAGGGGGAGGGGAGACCAACTTGCAGTTAAACCCCCCTGCTCACATCGCTCACCTCAAAATCAAACATTGTCTCACTTCACAAGTGTAAAAGTAGCACATCTTGTGGGAGAGACAAGGTTGGCAAACAGATGGAGGTCGAGGGAGGGAGTTGAAAACCCACGCTTTAAGAGTTGTGCACCCTTTATTCATTCATTTTTAAGTTTTCATTCTTTTTTTCCAAGTGTATCTTACGCCGGGTAACATCGGTGTCTGAATAAGAAATTCTACCTTTGCGGTGTCCGATTACTGGGTTTTCTCAAGCTTTTGGAGATCAAATTTCTTTATTGAAACTTTTAAAACGTGATTTATTTACCAAGTTGATCTGGCCTCTCGCACAGCCAGATTATTTATATACCTGCATTATGCGTGATGTTGGCTTTACTCGAGCATCTTGCTAAAGGGATTATTTCCTAAAAGAAAAAAACACAAATTGTAAAGTCAGCAAAATAAGTGAAAATGGACCTAGCAAGTCGTTCATGTTGAGTATCATCATGTACGCCTGAATAATGTGACAACTGGTTTATGAAGAGTACGGTTAAAAGGAGGAAATTGCACAAAACAGAGTTGTTAATTCACATTATGTGAACAACTGTTAACTTGTTTCCCTTTCCACAAATATTGACTGATCTGATGATCTGATTTTTTATTTTATTTTTCCCCTTTTCCCCCCCCCCCCCCCCCCCCCCCCCCCCCCCCAACACATTTTCTGTTTAATCCACAGCATCCACCCACAGTTGCAATTGGGCTTTGACAAGTAAAATGAAATGCATGGGTGGAATTTGTAAGCTACTGGACACACTCTGGGATCTTCATAGTGACATAAAGGGGATTGTGTGCTGCAAATGCTTAGTGTTGAGGAATTTTGAGCTACAAGAAGACATGGCAAAATCTCTGTGGCAGGTACGCTATCTGTACTATATCCTGCAATCGGGTGGAATGTTTTCAAAAGGTGTAGGAACCTTTTGGTGACATTCATATTTTAAATACTCCCTTATCTCACCTTTGGTAATGAAGAATAAATCACATGTCTGTCATGACATTTGTAAGAATGTAACCTGGAGCTATGCTGGACAAATCTTAGTGATTCCTAATTTTGATTTAAGTTATATTAAAGTATCCACTTCTAATGTCACTTGTTGCCCACCCCCACCCCAACCACCACCTCTGCAATTGCCAATAAACATGGCATTGTTTGGATCACTAGGATAATGCAACTCTTGGAAAAGTGCATTTGGAAGAGTTATACTGCCGCATTTATTTGTCTTTTTTAATCACGGCAAAGAGTGCTGTAGCCTGGAATTTGAATAGAATTGCCCTGCGTAACATAGCTATAGGTCTCACAGTGCATGTTAGAATGGCTAGTGAGAATATCAAATCTGTCTATATTGAATGAACACAGGATGATTACTAAATCAGGATCTGGATTTGTTAGAATTGTCCACTTGTTATTTTACCAGCAGGTCAAGTAGAAGTTACCTTTGTTACACTGAATGTGATTTATGCTTCCAACTAGTAAGCCAGCACAAGTTCCTCTTGCATCCCACTGCAGTGTGTCAGTTATGTGTGGCCTTGTGTAAGATAAAGCAAGAAATGAGCCGAATGTCTCTTAAGATTCTGAAGCGCTATGTTCTGACCCTGGATCATGTTGTTTTATCTGAAGGATGAAAAGGCACTTGGATTTAGTCTGACAGATTAACGGGGAAAAACTTGCCAATCACGTAAACTTGGAATATCTTTGGAGGTGTTGCAGAAGATGCATGTATAGCTGTATAAACTTGACTGTAGGAGAGAGAGAGAGAGAGACAAAAGGAACAATGGAATGATAAAAAATTAGACTGATACAAGAGCCTGCCACCGATTCCTGTTGTTTTTTACATAAAACCCTGATGGGTTACAAAATGGCATGATTGTACACTTTCACGAGGTTCACACAATTGCTATTGTACCATCAAATATCGGGTTTTAGTTTTAAATTTCACATGGTCTAAACCAATCCCTGCCACACAATGGATTCCCTGGTGTAATGCTGCAGAGTTTCTTTAAAGCTGAGCGATTCGGCCAATGAAGTAGGTCAAACCAGAAGGGTTCAAAAGTGGTATCCTTGTTTCTAAACATATGATGGGTATTTTGAGAATATGCTGCTTTATTCCAGTTGATAGTTCCTTTCCTTGTCACTTAAGCAGAAAACATCGTCCTTTCTAAGTCATTCCCTTTTTTCTGTTTCTGAGAACAAGACTTGTCTTGGACTTGCCCTTCCTTACCTGGTTTACTTTACGTTGATTGTTGGTTCGGTTACCAACCCTAACCATGGTTGTGAATGTTGGCAAAACTCAGTATGTCTGCAGCTTTAAACTGCTCCCACGTGGCATTTATATGCAAAAGAAAAATGATATCTCTAAGCATGTTCTTTTCCTGAAGGTTTCAATGTCTCGGTAGGTACAGATGGATGTTATGCTATATGTCATGTTGATTGAGTGCTTCCCTGGTAAAGACTGTCCTGCTGGTATGTTGCAAATTATGAGACTTGTAGTTGAGTCTTCAGATCTTAGATCTCAAAATTTAAGATCTTCAGATTTCCCGAACAATCATAAACTGACAGTATACTTCTAATAGTTTAGACTAGACTAGACTAATTGGGCAGTACAATTTGGGTTCTTCAAGGGTCTCCATGAAGAAAAAGATTGACTATTATTTTGTATGGATGTGATTCACTGCTTTGGTTTGTGACTTTGTTTCAACCAAATCTGGATATCTAGGAACTCCAGAATCATAGGTTTGATCAATTATCATCTGGGGAAAAAAATATATGTTGAGTGGGGCAAGTAATCAGAAGGCCGTGGCACCATCGGATCGTGTTTCTGGGACAAACTGTTTAAGAAAGAACTGCAGGCGCTGGTTAAATCGAAGGTGGATGCAAAATGCTGGAGTAACTCAGCGGGTGAGGCAGCATCTATGGAGAGAAGGAATTGCCGACTTTTCAGGTCGCCATAGACGCTGCCTCACCCGCTGTCTTACTCCAGCATTTTGGGTCTATCTCTGGGACAAACTACCGCTTTTTAAGCTTGTAAAATTGGGGATTTTGGTGGTCTATCGGGTTGTTGCATGCAAGAACTTAGTAGACCACCAAATCTGTGACCTTTAAAGGGTCCAACCAAGTGCCATCTTGTGAGTGATGCATACAGCTGCAAGATGCCTGTCGCTAAATGGAATTAATTTGTGATCAGCATGTTGTTGTCGGGCAAGCTGTCTATCACTGTATTGTGTCATCATTCACTGACAATGTACACAATGTAACGTATGGGATTTGGTGTTCATGGCTGCTGTTTTTCAGTTGAATTTATTATAGTTGATTTGCAGGAAGGCTGGGAAAGATGTGCAAATACTGTTTAAATTGCCTGTAAAACATCTGTATCAAAAATAGATGCTTTTGCTACTGCTTTCCTTTTTTAAAAATTATATTTTATCCTGCGATGTCACCTGGACTCCTTTTTAAAGCAGCATTTTCTTACAGCATTCAGCAAAAGGAAAGTTCTGGTCTGTGATCGCCGAATATGATCTGTACAACTTCTGTTTATAACTGACTGGCAAAGTTAACTATATTTTGAGTAAAATTTTATAAGTTTAGTCTCAACAGTTTGGTCTTGTCTTTGGTGTCTTTTCCCCTGACTTGGTGATTTTCTGAAAGAAACTAGTGCCGTTTATTTGATTGCAGAGTATTTTTGTGACGAATAGGACAAGAGTAAAAATAAGGGAATGCAGCAACCTCTAGACTTTCAATGAAAGTCGTATTTACTCTTTTGATGAATTCTTCACTGCATCCATTTTAGCTCCAATTCTTATTGGGTCTGAGGAGAAGGGAGAAGTAGGATTTAATTATATTTTTCAAATAAACCACTTGTAAAGTTTCCTGTATAAGGTGTATGAAACGTTGACCTGTCTTTTAGGATGAAGGGATCAAATACAGATTTTCAAGTTTGCTCTGCCTTAAAAATGAGACTTAAAAGTAATGCACTAAAACTAATTAAAAATAACATTTTGGTTGATCACGGCCAATTGGAAAGCTAAAATGCACAACAATCTTTGGTTATGTCTCCTGTGATTAGAGAATAGGTGCAGGAGTAGGCCATTCGACCCTTCAAGCCAACACCGCCATTCAACGTGATCATGGCTGATCATCCCCAATCAGTACCCCGTTCCTGCCTCCTCCCCATATCCCCTGACTCCGCTATTTTTAAGAGCCCTATCTAGCTCCCTTGAAAGCATCCAGAGAACCTGCCTCCACCGCCGTCTGAGGCAGAGAATTCCACAGACTCACCACTCTCTGTGAGAAAGGTCAAAAGTTTAGTTTTACGTAATGGTGTCTGAGGGTATGGGGAGAAGGGATTAGAATGGGGTTGAGATGGTAAGATAGATCAGCCATGATTGAATAGTAGAGTAGACTTAATGGGCCGAACGGCCTAATTCTGCTCCCATCTGTTATGAATGCAAAGGAGAACATTTATTGAGAGCCATCTGATCTTTGAGACCCAGTATTAACTTACGGTAAGCAGAGAAAAACATACATCTATTGTAAAGCTTTCAAGCATTTACCATATGACCATAATTCAAGCCTGAGCTAATCAGGTTATCATACATTATTGCAAAGACACCATAATTCTGTAGACAACTATGTCCCATTTGCTGATACCGCTGAGATCAGCTTACCTGTTACAATATGTAGGAAGGAAATGCAGATGCTGGTTTATACCAAAGAAAGACACAAAATGCTGGAGTAACGTAACGGGTCGGGCAGCATCTGCATGAGACTTTGTGGTCTATGACTTGTGATAATGACTCATTATCCGCATGCCTCTTAACTGAGCGTTTAAAATACATTTTTGCACCCCGAGTCCCTGACCATAAACATTTTTATACAATGCTGTCTTGAGATACTAATTCTGCATAGTCTGTAAAAGGTAAATGCATGAATATGTATCCATAAGCTCCTATCTAAGTCTAAGAAAAGTGGGCCTTTGTTTTCAAGATAGTTGTAAAAGAAATCTGGAAAACCCCAACATTAGTCGGGGAAATAAACTTCGTAATTGAACCATTATCTGAAGCAATTTGACCAAAAGAAACCATACAGGTCTATTTTGAGCCTGAAGGGTCCCCAAGGTGAAACGTCCCCTATCTATATTCTCCAGGGATGCTGCCTGACCTGTTGAGTTACTCCAGCTTGGCTGTTTTGTAAACTAAGATCATGCTGGTTTAAACCGAAGATGGACGCAAAAATACTCTGAAGAAGGGTATCAATCCGAAAAGTCACACATTCCTTCTCTCCCAGAAGGAATGTCATACTCTGAAGAAGGGTTTCGGCCCAAAACGTTGCCTATTTCATTCGCTCCATAGGTGCTGCTGCACCCGCTGAGTTTCCCCAGCTTTTTTGTGTACCTTCTCTCCCATCTGTTGCCTGTCCTGCTGAGTTACTCCATATAAGCATATTTTAAAATATATATGTTATATATATATATACTTATATATTCATATACACACACATATATAGTGTATATATACATATACACATATTTATATTATATACACATATACACACACATATATTATATGTACATATACACATATATATTTATATATATATATATATACACACACACATAAATAGAAACGTACACAAATATAAATACACATAAATGCACACACATAAAAACAAACCCCAGGGTGACCTCGTTGGGCGGGGCCTAGTCTCCTATCGTGGCGCACCACGCTGGCGTTGACGTCACGACGACCTCATTGGGCGTGGTCTCCGCCACCGCGTGCTCCCTTTGTGACGTGCGACGCCTCCCCCCCCCCCCCCCCCCCCCAGCAGTGACGCGACGCCTGCGCCTTGGCGCGGTGTGCGAAACTACATCTCCCGTGATGCAGCGGCGCCTGGGCCGGGGCTGCCGCTCCTCCAGTATCCCGTGATGCCGTGTGGCCGCCGGGACGGGAGCCTGCACTAGGCCGTGGTGGTGGTGGTGAGGCGGCGGCGGCGGCAACACGATGGCGGAGAGTGAGTACGAGTCGGTGCTGTGTGTGAAGCCGGAGGTCCACGTCTACAGGATACCCCCGAGAGCCACCAACCGGCGCTACAGGTAGGGATGGCCAGAGTCTGTGAGGAAGGGTCTCGACCCGAAACGTCACCCATTCCTTCTCTCCAGAGACGCTGCCTGTCCGTCCCGCTGAGTTACTCCAGCATTCCGTGTCTATATCTTCGGCGTGAAGCGGCATCTACAGTTCCTTCCCACACAGATCCATGTCAGGCGGCCGGGCGAGGGATCTGTGGACGATCCCTTGTGTAATGCAGGAAGCCAGCAGCAGCCAACCTTTAATTGTGTCGTGAGGAACTGCAGATGTTGCTTTACACCGACACTGGTGGGCACAAAATAATGCTGGAGGAGTAGCTGGGGCAGGCAGCATCTAATGCATGTTCGTATTACAATTCATCTTTCAATTCATTTAATTGTCCTCTGTGTCGACCATGGACAATGACTGACATTCCTTCCTGCTGCAGCTGCATGTGACAGGCCTGTAAGCACTATGCACATACTTAATGTAGTGTAGGCAAAAATCCAGTAAAACCATCACCCCAGTACCAGTGCATAAAAAACCTCAAAGTCTTTAGTGCCACCGAAGACATCGTTCGGGTTAGTGTTGTGCAGTGTTCACGAGCTTAGTGGTTGTTGTTCATGGCTCTTGAACAGTGTGGCTACTGTTTTTTAGGCTCCTTTGTCGTCTTCCTGATGGTAGGATTGAAATGGGAGCGTGGCCAGGGTGGTGTGGGTCTTTGATGACATTGCCTGCCTTTTTGAGGGAGTGCCACCTCTATATCCCTTTGATGGTGGAGATGTTAGTGCCCCTAATGGGCCGTGCAGGTGTTTACTCGGTGTAATCTTTCGAGTTGCCAAACCAGGCGGTGATGCAAGCAGTCAATGTTCTTTTCTAACAGTACACATGTAGAGATTAAGGCGAATGCCAGCCTCAGAGACAGTGTGTGTGTTTGAGGAAAATAATGCCGCCACAGGTAATGAGCTCGGGTGTCAAATGGTGCAGAAGAAACAAGAGAAAAGGCAGGCTTCCAGAAGATGGCGAAGAAATCACAAGATGTTCGTGTGAAGCAGAGAGAGAACAGTCTTTGTCAAAATGAGGAAGTGCTTTATCTGCATTTGGAAATCAAAACTGCAAATACCCAGTGGGTTAGCTAATGTGTAGAGATAACACAATGTTTTGGAGCCAAACGGTATCGAACTGAAATCAGGTGATGCTTGATCTGACGAGTAATTTTAATGCTTTGCTTATCACTTTGAATGCAATGGCTGCAGTAAATCTATTTGCTCGCTTTAACAATTGGCAAACTGACAATGCGGATGGGCTGACCATATGGAAGTATAAATTAAATATAGCATAGTGAATTTGGCATCCGTTTCAGGGGATAAGATAAAATGTAATGTTAAATACAGACATTCATCATTTGATGTGACATCCAGTCCTGGATCATTTAAGTGAAGCGGGTATTTGGATTCATCTGCACATCTATCTGAGCCGACTTAGTCTGGCGAATGCTACTGTTTACTCAAGGTCCAAGGTAACAATGATTTGTTGCAGAAATTTAAACCTAGTTTGTTGAACTCTTTATCACAAATGACATTAAACAGTTAAATGTAAGTTACATTGAAGAGCAATGTTGAGATTGTGGATTTGTTGAAGTAGCATGTGACAGGTATTGGGAATTGATAGTTGAGAGTACACGTTTGTTTCTCTGATCAGCCTCTTCAAATTGCCTGCCTGCCTTTTCCCTGACGCATCCCAAATATGGCTCAGTATAACCTTGCTAATGTCATACTCTTATTTTTCATCTTTGTGTTCAATTTTTTATAACATGTGAAAATGAAATTAAGGGTCTGGAATGACATCAGGTAAGAAACTACGGGCGGTGGGATGCTGTGTAGACTTTGTACCTTTTGTTAAAGTTGCTGAATTATTGTGCGAAATCAAGCTGCCAAAATCTGCCAATGATATTTCACTGGAACAAGGACTGAATGTGAGCAAAATACAAATTGCTGGAGTAACTCAGGCAGCATATCCCTGGAGAACATGGACAGGTAACGTTTTGTGTTGGGCCCCATTTTCAGACTTGCAAATGTGTTGCTTCAGGTCGAGACCCTTCAATTCCCCAAGGAAGCTGCCTGACCTGCTGAGTTACACCAGCATTTTTTATCTGATCCATGTAAGGCTCTGAACCAGTTGGGTTGGATGTGTGCTTGTAACCCGAAAGAGTGTAAAAGGACCTGCTTTTTTATTTTTACAACAAAGTGAATCAAGAAGATGATCTTCATCTTGCTAGTGAGTGCGATGTTCAGATTCTCAAAGACGGTGATTTAAAATATAGATCCCGTAGAATGCGGCAGAGTGGCTCAGCGGTAGAGTTGCTTCCTTACAACTCCAGAGACCTGGGTTTTGATCCTGACCATGGGTGCTGTCTGTATGGAGTTTGTATGTTCTCCCTGCGCGTGGGTTTTCTTTGGGTGCTCCAGTTTCTTCGCACACTCCAAAGACGTGCAGGTTTGGCTTCTGTAAAAAGATTGTCCCGAGAGTGTAGATTTGGATCTAGTGTACAGGGTGCGGACTTGGTGGGCCAAAGGGCCTGTTTCTCTAAACTAAACTAAAAGTGTAATCAATAGTCAATTTGAGTTTAAATTGAACCTGTTTGCTTTTAATGTGACAAATTGGAACTTGGTTATTACAATAGACAATGGGTGCAGGAGTAGAGGCCATTTGGCCCTTCAAGCCAGCACCGCCAATCAATGTGATCATGGCTGATCATTCACAATCAGTACCCTGTTCCTGCCTTCTCCCCATATCCCCTGACTCTGCTATCTTTAAGAGCCCTATCTAGCTCTAGCTAAATGTTACCTGCTAAATGTTGATTGTGGTTTAGTGCATGTGATCAAAATTTGGTCACAAATGAATGGAAGTGATGAAAGGCTTGGTTAAAGCAGATAATTCTCAGGCCCAAGTCAAAATGGGATGGAGAAGATTAGAGGGAGTTTCAGGGCAATGATTAACATTTGTGGTACGTAATAGGACTGATCGGAGGAATGGCGATATTTTGATATTTTAAAGCTTAAGGGAGCAGAAAGCATGTGAAGGGATTTTAAAATGCAGTGCGCTTTGAACATGAGCCAATGTAGGTCACTGTACAAGGAGCGATGAATCGGCATGTCAATGTCAGTTGGGATACAGGCAGCAGATCTTTGGATGAGCTTACGGTAAATGTAGAAAAGTGGTAGAGGGGAGAGAGCAGCCTGGAATGTATTGGAAGAGGGAAGATGGAGGAAGCTGAGAGAAAATTCCGCTCTGTAGCGGATGAAGTGTTTGACCTTGTAACTGAGCTGCTACTGAGGCATTTGATCTGCCAGGCCTTGGGAGATAAAGTTTCCAGTGAAATGAGAATTCTGTTAATGGACTAATTTCACAATGGTTCAAATACAAAGCCATAATAATGGATTCTGTTTTTCAAAAGGTGTTTCCTAGCACAATTTCACAGCTTGGGTTCCAGTAATTTCAGACTCATGTTTGTTTAAATTTGGGTGTCTTTGGAAAACCGAATTATAATTCTCATAGTGCTGGAACTGAACATCAGTCATAAGTGATAGGAGAAGAATGTAGCCATTCGGCCCATCAAGTCTACTCCACCATTCATTCATAGCTGATCTATCTCTCCCTCCTAACCCCATTCTCCTGCCTTCTCCCCATAACCGCTGAAACCCGTACTAATCAACATCTATCTATCTATCTCTGCCTTAAACATATCCATTGATTTGGCCTCCATAGCCTTCTGGGCCAACGAATTCCACAGATTCACCATCCTCTGACTAAAGACATTCCTCCTCATCTCGTTCCTAAAGGAAAGTTCTTTAATTCTGAGGCTATGACCTCTGGTCCTAGACTCTCCCACTAGTGGATACATCCTCTCCACATCCACTCTATCCAGGTCTTCCACTATTTGGTAAGTTTCAATGAGATTCCCCCTCATCCTTCCAAACTCCAGTGATTAGAGGCCCAGTGCCTTCAAACACTCATCATATGTTAACCCACTCATTTCTGGGATCATTCTTGGGATCCTCTCCAGGGACAGCACATCCACAGATATGGGGCCTAAAATTGCTCTCAATACCCCGAATACTCACTGTCTTGGTTCATGGCTGGTAATATTGGGGAAGCAGTCTGCAGTGGCGCAGCGGTAGAGTTGCTGCATTATAGTGATTGCAGCGCCAGACACCCGGGGCCGATACAGACTACGGGTGCTGTTTATGGAGTTTGTACGTTCTCCCCGTGACCTAGGTGGCTTTTCTCCGATATCTTCGGTTTCCTCCCACACTCCAAAGACGTGCAGGTTTGTAGGCTAACTGGCTTGGGTTTGTATCCTTGGTATAAGTGTAAATTGTCCCCCGTGGATGTAGACTGGTGTTAATGTGCGGGAATCGCCGATCGTAGCGGACACGGTGGGCCGAAAGGGCCTGTTTCTGCGTTGTATCTCTAAGCTAAACCAAACCTTGGCACTGAGAAGCTGCTAGTTGCTAACCTCTTATGGTGATGCATGTCCAACTCCTGATCCTGTAGTCGGATAGATGCCGCTTTAGATAGACACTGGGCAACAGCGACTGGATGGTGCGAATAATTGTGTAAAATTGCTACGTAATGAGTTGTATGAATGCAATTATTAATATGCACGAACTACAACATCTCACTCGCAACGTAAAGTTAAGGAGGACACTGATCAGCAGAAGCAATTTGAGTCGAGAGTTGGGCTTGTCACTGTACCTCAGTACACGTGACAATAAACAAAGCTACAGGGAATCAAGAGCCTTATCATCCTGAAACAGAACAATGAAATTCTCACTCGCAGCGGCATACTAGATATGCAAACGTAATACTCAGCAGACAACATAATAAACAACAAAAATAAGTCCAATATATAAAATCAAGCGATGTAGAACCAAGACCAGCCCCAGGTAGACAAAAGTGCTGGAGAAACTTAGCGGGTGCAGCAGCATCTATGGAGCGATGGAAATAGGTAACGTTTCGGGCCGAAACCCTTTCGGGTTTCGACCCGAAACGTTGCCTATTTCCTTTGGGTATCGGCCCGAAACGTTGGCTATTTCCTTCGCACCACAGATGCTGCTGCACCCGCTGAGTTTCTCCAAAACTTTTGTCGACCTTTGATTTTCCAGCATCTGCAGTTCCTTCTTAAAGACCAGCCCCAAGTCCCTACGTGCAATCAATGCAGTTAGGAATTTAGTTCGAATTAGTGGCGTTCATTAGCCTGATGGTTGTTGGGAAGAAGCTGCTCCTGAACCTGTGTGTTACTGTGTTGTACCTTCTGGTTTAACACACCAGGTTATCAATATCTTGTGGAGTTTGTACCTCCTGGGCTGATAGATAGCCACATGGGGCTATCGTGCAATGGCATTTTCCCTCTTCACTCTGGTGTTTATCAATCCTACTGCAAGGTGTTGAGATGTTTAATGTTTTTTTTGTATCCTGACCCCTTCACCCCATTACTCACAGTCACATTCAGCTCATTGTAGGCCTCTAACTGGTTTGCCATTGCAGTGTTTCAATGTGACTGGAACCTCTTGCCCCACCCTTAATCTGCAAGCTCTTTACTGCGCTCATCGCCCAGCTGATGACCCTGTGAAACTAGAATGGAAGCAGCCTTGACCTGAGGGATCACTTAAGGGCCGGTTAGGGTCTTTCAGTGACTTGCCGGCACCCATCATAGTAGCAGCAGGTCGCCGAAAATGTTCAACATGTTGAAAATCCAGAGGCGACGAGAAAAAGGTACGACTCTTTGGGACTACTCACGACCATACAAGGGTCACGTGTCGACATGTCGAGGGATGACGCCTGTTTGGTCGTGAGTAGTCGACCAAAGAGTCGTACTTTTTTTCTGGTCATTGCTGGCTTTTCAACATTTAAAAAAAAAAAAAGAATCTGGTGACCTGCCGCGACTATGACTGGTGCCGGCAAGTTGTCGAAAAAAATCACGTAAGTGGGACAGGCCTTTTACTGCACCAGTTAAATATTTAGAAGAGCACATTCACTGTGTACAGACCTCTTGAGAAATTGTGTATCTTTCCCACGGATTTTCCCAAAGAGCCACGCACTTTGATTAAGCCAAAACGCCCACAGAATGCGCATTCTTTGATGCTTGACCCTGTCCTAACAATACCACGTCTTAAAAATAGCCACTCTCTTTTTTAACATTGTCTAATTTCTGTCCTTGCATCTGTGCCAAACATTTGAACCGTAACTCACTGAAGATCATTTAAAAATAAATTGGATAGGTATATGGACGGGAAAGGAATGGAGGGTACACAAACAAGCTGGAGAAACTCAGCGGGTGCAGCAGCATCTATGGAGCGAAGGAAATAGGCACGTTTCGGGCCGAAACCCTTCTTCAGACTGATCGGGGGCGGGGTGGGCGGGGACAAGAAAGGAAAAAGGAGGAGGAGCCCGAAGGCTGGGGGATGGGAGGAGACAGCAGGGGGACTGAGGAAGGGGAGGAGACAGCAAGGACTAATAAAATTGGGAGAATTCGATGTTCAAATGTTTTGTTAGTCCTTGCTGTCTCCTCCCCTTCCAAGGAATGGAGGGTTATGTGTCTGAGTGCAGGTAGATGGGACTAGGTGAGAGTAAGTGTTCGGCACGGACTAGAAGGGCCGAGATGGCCTGTTTCCATGCTGTAATTGTTATATGGTTACAAGATCGATCTTGTTTTCCGTCTGATTATGCTTCTGAAATGCTCTGGGTCTTTTTCAGAGTTAAAAGATGCCACAAAATTAACATTTTTGCATTTATTGATGAACCATTTCTATACTTGCTCAAAATGGGGTCCAGTAATAGGTGATGTTTCAGGGTGGCGCAGCAGTAGAGTTGTTGCCTCATAGCGCCAGAGACTGACTACGGGTGCTGTATGTACGGACATTGCACGCTCTCCCTGTGACCATGTGGGTTTCCTCTGGGTGCTCTGGTTTCCTCCCATTTTCCAAAGACCAGCAGGTTTGTAGGTTGATTGACTGGTTGTAAATTGTAATTACTGTTTAGGAAAGAACTAGTGTCCGGGGAATCGCTGGTCGGTGCGGACTCAGTGGGCAAAAGGGTGCGTTTCCACACTGTATCTCGAAGATAAACGGATACAGAAAGGTATCGGAAGGAACTGCAGATGCTGGCTCACACTCACACTGAAGAAAGACACAAAATGCATTAGTAACTGGAGTAACTCAGGCTGCATCTCTGGAGAGAAGGAGTGAGAGTTAGATCCTTATTTTAATTTCTCAATTTCTGCTTGGGTGTTGGGAGAAATTGCTGTGTATGAGAAGCCAAGATTGGATAAGAGAGTACACAAAATTACTGGAGAAACTCAGCGGGTGCAGCAGCATCTATGGAGCGAAGGAAATAGGCGACGTTTCGGGCCGAAACCCTTGATGAGGTTCATCTATGGAGCGAAGGAAATAGGCGACGTTTCGGGCCGAAACCCTTGGTTTCGGCCCGAAACGTCGCCTATTTCCTTCGCTCCATAGATGCTGCTGCACCCGCTGAGTTTCTCCAGCAATTTTGTGTACCTTCGATCTTCCAGCATCTGCAGTTCCTTCTTGAACACATTGGATAAGAGAGATCAGGTTCACATCTTTCAGTAACAAATTGCCATGCAATCATAAAGGTCATATCATTAAACACTTTTACTAAAAATGTGTTAGATTCAGCAAATGCGTGTGCTGAGTCATATATTGCTGAGAAAATGTGCTGATGAAGTTCCACCATGAAAGAGAAAGGCAGAAAGAGCTGTGATGGAGGTGCCTGCCAACAGTGTTTCACATGATCAGCAGCCCGTGTGACGGAACAAATGCAGGAAGGAAGCCTGAACAAAAACACTTTAAATTCCCCAGGATCGAATAAAAAGCAAATTGAAAAGAGACAACCAGCAAACATATCAAGAATAATGTTCAAGAAGGAACTGCAGATGCTGGAAGATCGAAGGTACACAAAATTGCTGGAGAAACTCAGCGGGTACAGCAGCATCTATGGAGCGAAGAAAATAGGCGATGTTTCGGGCCGAAACCCTTCTTCAGACATATCAAGAATAGTTGCTTGTTAATAAATGGGTGACACCAGTATGTAATCCAGAACAAAAAATGGCTCCTTGTAGGGAGCTTAATGTCGCCTTTAATCCCCAGAGCGGATGGAAGTGAATTGGATGCAAAGGTGCATTCTAAATCCTATTTTATGTTTTGTTTAGCTTAGTTCAGAGATACAGCACGGAAACAGGCCCTTCGGCCCACCGAGTCTGCACTGACCAACGATCCTAGCACTTTAACACTATCCTACACACACTAGGGACAATTTACCATTATACCCAGCCCTTGGCGTGTCGTCCACCCAGAGCAGGTGCAAGCGTCTAGCCTTTTCTGTTTTCCCAGTTAGCATTGATGAGGTTCATTTGAATCTTGAGACAAATCCAGGCGGTGGTGTCAAAATGACCAACCGCACCACAGTCAGCGCCTGTTGAACAAGCCTTTAGAGCCCATGTCTGAAGTGTTCTTAAAATGTGTCTTAAGCGGCAGAATGAGGAAGCAAAACAGGATCTGCCTGGCACATATCACTCAATCCCAGTTGTGGTTTTGTGTTATTCTATCTTGATCTTGCCTTTTGAATTTGTATTGTACTTTCTCAAATTGTGTGCAGAATATGAAAGCGCGCATGGAACGATTCTATTGTTTAATGGTGCAAATTCATCCAGCCTAATTGACCAGGCATACTCAAGCCTTCTCATGTTTGCATCTTTGTCTTCAGTTACTGAAACATACAAATCCATGGACAACTGATGCCACGTTGCACACACCACGTTATAGAACAAGAAAGCTAAATGCAAATTTTCCAACTTATCTGTATTTCATAAGAAGTTGTGCCAATTGTAAGTCTCATGAATCAATGACCTAACTGCAGTTTTATTATCTGATCTCTGCTTAAGTGGCAATTTGACTACTCAAGATCAATGGCTCTTGGTCACCAACCAGTAACTGTTGGCAAATGCTCCAGAACAAGCATTTTTGCAAAAATGTTGCCAGGACTTGAGGGTCTGAGCTTAAACAGAGAGGTTGAGTAGGCTGGGACTCCTTGGAACGCAGGAGTATGATGGGTGGTCTTATAGAGGTCTACAAAATCATAGAACATTTTCCTGCATCTAGCTTGTCCATAGAAACATAGAAAATAGGTGCAGGAGGAGGCCATTCGGCCCTTTGAGAGGTGAAACAGCATGAGAGGAATAGATGCACAGAGTCTCTTGCTCAGAGTACGGGAATCGAGGACCAGAGGACACAGGTTGGGGGGGGGGGAGAATTAGTTGGAACCTGAGGGGCAACTTTTTCACAAAAAGGTTGTGGGTGGGGTGTATGGAACGAGCTGCTGGAGGAGGTAGTTGTGGCAGGTACTATCGCAATGTTTAAGAAACAATTGGACAGGTGCATGGGTAGGACAGGTTTATGATAGGGGTACGAGCCAAATGTAGGCAGGTAGGACTAGTGTAGATGGGGCATGTTGGTCTGTGTGGGCAAGTTGAGCCGACGGGCCTGTTTGTACACTGTATGACTCTAATACTTCGTAGATCAATAGACCACCAGGTCAACTCTTAGAATAACCTGTCACCAGTAACTGGCGAGAGTCCCTTTTGATTAATAGTGTGAGATATTGGAGGCTGAGAAGCACCTTTTTTTTTTTTTTGCTTCCTTCATTTCCTTGAGATCTAGGATGGACCAATAGGCCATGTGGGTTGTCAGGTGGTTCATGGAGCCCCACGGATCAGGCAGGTTGAGGCTAACTGCATGGCTCTTTTTGTCCCTTATACAAGGAACTGTTGTGCTAGAATACTGTACTCTGCACCCTGTATCTTTCCCTTTGTTCTACCTACTGCACTTGGGGTCGATTTGATTGAATTTATGTACAGTATTATCTGATTTAAGAGTCAAGAGAGTTTATTGTCTTGTGTCCCAGATAGGACAATGAAATTCTTGCTTGCTGCAGCACAACAGAATATAGTAGGCATAAATACAGAACAGTTCTGTGTGCCTATATAGCATAGACCATATACACATAAATAAACAGATAAAGTGTAATAGGCTGTTATAGACCAGAGTTTGTTTGATGGCGAGTTTAATAGCCTGATGGTTGTGGGGAAGAATCTGTTCCTGAACCTGGATGTACCAGATTTCAAGCTCTTGTACCTTCTATCTGATGGCAGCGGAGAGATGAGTGTGTGGCCAGGATGGCGTGTGGGTCCTTGATGATGCTGGGAGCCTATTTGCGACTGCGATATATTTAATTAGATAGCGTGTAGAACAAAGCTTTTTAATGTACCTCTGTACACATGACACATGGCCCACCTGAAAATAGGTGCAGGAGGAGGCCCTTCGAGCCAGCACCGCAGTTGCCTGGGTTGTGCGCCATCTTAGATCTGCCGCTGGATTGTCTTAACTTAGTTTGTGCAAAATGGTACTCTGCAACTCTGAGTACAGTTGAGCCCCAACTGGGAGGAGGTGGCTCTGTGAATGTGTTGATGCCGCTCCCATTGTTGGGAGTTTGAAACAGCAATGGTGTGATTCTGTCTGAAGGCCCTGAATCTTTCAATGGGTAATGTTATACCTGTCCCTTTTTCCTGCGCAGAGCTGCAGACTGGAAGTTGGATCAACCGGACTGGACGGGAAGGCTCCGGATAACAGCAAAAGGAAATATGGCTTACATTAAGTTGGAGGACAGGAATTCGGGTATGTTCACTGAAACCGTCTGTGTTTGAGTCCTTAGACTTTAGAGATACAGTGTGGAAATAGGCCCTTCGTCCCACTGTGTCCGCCCCGACCAGTGGTCACCCCGTAGACCAACACTGTTCTACAATTTTACAACTTACTGAAGCCAATTAACCTACAAATCTGTGCGGTGTGGGAGGAGACCGGAGCACCTGGAGAATACCCACGCTGTCACAGGGAGAATGGACAAACTCCATACAGACAGCACCCGTAGGCAGGGTCGAACCCGGGTCTGTGGTGCAGTAAGGAAGTAACTCCACCGGTGTGCCACTGTGCTGTCCTTGTACTGAAGGGCAACTTGCACTTCTATCACACCTGTCACAATGTTTGGATATCCCAAAGTACTTTACTGTCCTGTTTAAGAAGGAACTGCAGACGCTGGAAAATCGAAGGTACACAAAAATGCTGGAGCAAAATCCTGCGAGCAGTCGTATGATCGAGACCAGATAATCACCATGAAATGGTGCCATGAAACGTTCTTTTCATTCTAGGTTCTTCTGAAAATATATCACCCCCGTAATACTGCTCTGGAGGAGGGGAAAGCTACATGTTTTCTTCTGTTCAAGACTCGGGAATGGGCCTCCACCGTAGACAAGTGCTGCCAGTAAAATACCCTCTCCCTGCTATTCCAAAAGCACAAGATGTCCCCTGTTCAGGGTTATGATGTGCTGGTGAAACTCGTGGAGTCGGTCACCATCTACGGAGGGAATGGACGGTCGGCGATTCAGGTCGGGGCCCTTCTTCAGGCCGATCCCTCCACGAAACATCGTCTCATCCATTCCCTCCACAGATCCTGCCTGACTTGCCGAGCTTCTCCAGGACTATGTTTTGCTCACCGTTCCAGCCTCTGCACTTCCTTGTGCCCCTTTTTTAGGAGTTGTTGGCATCTCCTGTTCATATTGCACCCTGGCAGTGAAGTCAATCACAATGGATACATTCTGTCCTTACCAAATTTGAGTAAGCAGCAATTTTTTGATTTTAGCATGCAGGGTAGGACTCAAGCACTCTCGTTCGTAATCCATAATATCAAGTGGCCACGTGCTTAATCTAAACATACCGTCGAAACCTTTCATGTACTAAAAACAAGTGCAGTATTGGATATGAGACCTGGCTGGCAATCAATACATTGTGCTCTGCTTGCAGTCTTTCAAGCCAAGGTAGATAAAAGTGCTGGAGAAACTCAGCCGGGTACAGCAGCATCTATGGAGCGAAGGAAATAGCAGCATGAAGGAAATAGGCAACGTTTCGGGCCGAAACCCGAGGGTTTCGGCCTGAAACGTTGCCTATTTCCTTCGCTCCATAGATGCTGCTGTACCCGCTGAGTTTCTCCAGCACTTTTGTCTACCTTTCACCTACGGAGCAAAGGAAACAGCAGCATGAAGGAAATAGGCAACGTTGCCTATTTCCTTCGCTCCATAGATGCTGCTTGTACCCGCTGAGTTTCTCCAGCACTTTTCTCTACCTTCGATTTCCAGCATCTGCAGTTCCCTTCTTAAACAAATTCTTTCAAGCCAAGTCAAGTGAAGAGAGTTTATTGTCACGTGTCCCAGATAGGACAATGAAATTCTTGCTTGCTGCAGCACAACAGAGTATTTACTACTGTTGAGGATGACCTCGGGCGATCAAAGGTTACTGCTGATAAACCAGTTGCAGTCGCATTTAACCTTGCATTGTTGGTTTGCCCTTGTTCCCAGGAGAGTTGTTTGCACAGTCGCCAGTCGACCAGTTTCCCGGTATTGCAGTGGAGAGCGTTGTCGACTCCAGCAGATACTTTGTCATCCGCATCGAGGATGGAAACGGTAATTATATCTGGCCGCTGTTTGCAACTTTATCATTCACTACGCTAAGGAAATGCGAAAGTGTGGAGCTTAGAAACATAGACAATAGGTGCAGGAGTAGGCCATCCGGCCCTTCGAGCCAGCACCGCCATTCAATGTGATCATGGCTGGTCATCCAAAATCAGTACCCCCCCCGTTCCTGCTTTCTCCCCATATCCCTTAGCCCTAAGAGCTAAATTTAATGCCCCTGTCCCACTTAGGAAACCTGAACGGAAACCTCTGGAGACTTTGCGCCCCACCCAAGGTTTCCGTGCGGTTCCCAGAGGTTTTTTTTTTTCGGTCTCCCTACCTGTTTCCACAGCCTGCAACCTCCGGGAACCGCACAGAAACCTTGGGTGGGGCGCAAAGTCTCCAGAGGTTTCCGTTCAGGTTTCCTAAGTGGGACAGGGGCATTACTCTCTCTTGAATACATTTTTTTGGGTGGCATGATACTTGCCAGTCTTTAAATGTCGATTTTTATTTAGTTTTTTTGTCTTGGACTATTTTTATTAAGTTATTATTTAGTTTCACTTGCCGCAGATGATTGAGTTAGAATACCAATGGCATATCGGTAAGCCTTAAGGGCCTGTCCCACTTACGCAATTTATTTTTGGTGACTTGCCGGCACCCGTCATAGTCGCATCAGGTTGCCGAAAGTTTTCAACATGTTGAAAATCCAGCGTCGAACATTTCGGCAACCTGCTTGCGACCATGACGGCAAGTCACCAAACCCCTTTGTTCCAGCTCTGATCCGCATGTTTCCACGCTTCCTCCAATATCACGAGCCCGTAAATGATGCACCAGCCTCTCATGTGGCACCTTGTCGAATGCCTTTTGGAAATCTAAGTACATTACATCTAGACGTTCACACCTATCAACTCTCCTCATCACGACCTCAATGAATTTGAGCAGATATGTCAAATGATTTGCCATTCATAAAATGATCAGTTTAGTTTATTGTCGCGTGTATCAAGGTAAGGTGAAACACTTCTGTCGCGTGCTAACCAGCCAGTGGAAAGACAACACACGATTACAATCGAGCCATTCACCGTGTACAGATACATAAGAGAATAACGTTTAGTGCAAGGTAAAGCCAGCAAAGTCCGATCAAAGATAGCCCGTTAGTAGTTCAGGGCCGCTCTCTGGTTGCGGTAGGATGGTTCATTTGCCTGATAAGAGCCGGGAAGAAACTGTCCCTGAATCTGGAGGTGTGCCTTTTCACACTTCTATAGATGGAATAGGGAGTGGCCAGGGGGGAGTGGCCAGGGCCAGATTTGATTATATTCAGCTTTCCTCAATGATTAGTTATTTTCTCATTGATTAAACTTTGCCAGTGATAGATGTTAAAGCAACTGGCCAGCCGTTCCCAGCCAGCTGTCTTCCTCACCTTTTGAACAAAGGAGTCACATTGGCTGTTTCCTTGTTCTTCCGTAACATCATATAACCTGGGCACCCAGATTTCATCACCTTACCACCTTGCCTCCGTAAGCTGTTAGATCATACTTGTCAACTTATCCGTGAATGCTAGGAGAGGTTGGAGGGGCTGAATGGCTGACCCACCCATTTGTATTTTTTTCCCTGAATGTTAGTTTAAGGTTGCCTCTTAATTGCATTTAAAAATCCGCTCAGTAGTTTGAAAAGATGTATAAAATCCATTGTTGCGTACACTATAATTTACCAAACGTTTTCATTACCCAGGGCGACGTGCGTTTATTGGCATCGGATTTGTAGACCGTGGCGATGCTTTTGATTTTAATGTTGGGCTCCAAGATCACTTCAAGTAAGTAACTTGGTATTACTGTACTACAGAGTTTGGATTGATTCAAGATAAAAGAGAGTTTATTGTCATGTGTCCCAGATAGGACAATGAAATTCTTGCTTTGCTTCAGCACAACAGAATATAGTGGGCATAAATAAATACAGAACAGAACAGATCAATGTGACCATATACCATGAATATATATATACACACACACATAAATAAACAGATAAAGTGCAATGGGCTATTTAACGATCAGAGTTTTGTTTGAGTTGAGTTTAATAGCCTGAAGACTGTGGGGAAGTAGCTATTCCTGAACCTGGATGTTGCAGATTTCAGGCTCCTGTACCTTCTACCTGAAGGCAGCGGGGAGATGAGTGAGTGGCCGGGATGGTGTGGATCTTTGATGATGCTGGCAGCCTTTTAGAGGCAACGACTGCAATAGATCCCCTCGATGGTGGGGAGGTCAGAGCCGATGATGGACTGGGCAGTGTTTACAACTTTTTTTATTGTTCAATATTGGGATTAGAAAATTGCCAGGTGTCGTGTACAAGATAAATGATCATGAAAGTAGACTCGGAATACTGGAGTAACTCAGCGGATCAGGCAGCATCTCTGGAGAAAAGGAATAGGTGATGTCACAGCTCGAGACCTATTCCTTTTCTCCAGAGATGCAGCCTGACCCGCTGAGTTACTCCAGCATTTTGTGCCTATCTTTGGTACAAACCAACATCTGCAGTTCCTTCCGAAACAAATGATCATAATTAGTCGTGAATAAAGTAAGTTTACAACTACCATTTTATAACTTCAGGTTGGAGCCTACGAGGTACTTATAGACCTGACATTCAAGGTGGCTTGAAATAGAAACATAGAAATTAGGTGCAGGAGTAGGCCATTCGGCCCTTCGAGCCTGCACCGCCATTCAATATGATCATGGCTGATCATCCAACTCAGTATCCCGTACCTGCCTTCTCTCCATACCCTCTGATCCCCTTTAGCCACAAGGGCCACATCTAACTCCCTCTTAAATATACCCAATGAACTGGTCTCAACTACCCTCTGTGGCAGAGGGTAGTTGGATGGATGGATATGACTTGCATCACTATCTTGGATAATATGACAATGGTGCCTCTTGTTTTTTTATTGCAAAGTCAAATGTTCGTTTGAAACGTTTCCAAAGTAACACGCTGTATGTTATATTTTTCTGTAGATGGGTCAAGCAGCAGACTGAACTCGCCAAACAAGCTGAGAATCCAGACTCCGGACCCAAGTTGGACTTGGGATTTAAAGATGGACAAACCATCAAATTAAATATTGGGGTGAGGAACAAAGTCAAATGTCAATACATTTTGAATAAGTAAGTTTATTGGCCAAGTATTCACATACAAGGAATTTGCCTTGGTGCTCCGCCCACAAGTCACAACATGACACACAGTGACAGTTACGAATGACTCAGAAAACACTGAACATTAATAATAATAAAACATTAATGATAAAACACCATTGATCAAGCATGTGGACCAACAAAATACCAGATCAAAGGGAGGCTACAGATTTTTGGGTGTTGAGTAGAGCAACTACTCGTGGATAAAAACAGTTTTTATGTCTGGCTGTGGCCGCTTTGACAGCCCGGAGTCGCCTTCCAGAGGGAAGTGATTCAAAGAGTTTGTGGCCAGGGAGAGAGGGGTCAGAGATGATCTTGATAATAATGTGGATGGTATACTCCTGAGGCTGAAATAGAATTTTTAAATGGTATATCGCGAGGTTAATCCCCGGGATAGCGGGACTGTCTTATGAGGGAAGATTGGGCTTGTAGTCACTGCAATTTAGAAGTGATGAGAGGGGATCTTATAGAAACGTATAAACATTATAAAAGGACTGGACCAAGCTTAGATGCAGGAAAAATGTTCCCAATGTTGGGGGAGTCCAGAACCAGGGGTCACTATCTAAGAATTTAAAATTGAGATGAGAAAAAACTTTTTCACTCAGAGAGTTGTGAATTTGTGGAATTCTCTACCACAGAAGGCAGCAGAGGCCAATTCACTTGATGAATTTAAAAGAGAGCTAGATAGAGCTCTAGGGGCTAGCGGAATCAAGGGGTATGGGAAGAAGGCAGGCTTGGGTTACGGATTGTGGATGATCAGCTATGATCACAATGAATGGCGGTGCTGGCTCGAAGGGCCAAATAGCCTCCTCCTGCACCTATTTTCTATGTTTCAATATGAGAAGAAATATCCATAGACATAGAATCATAGTCTTCAGGTGTGGCAAGTCAATGTGATGAGGATTAATATCCCTGCCAACATGTAGTATTTTTCAGAGTAAGGTTTGAATGCTGGGAGGTTGGACTTTGGGCAGTTCAAGAAGTGAAGCAATGGATCTTTCAGGGTTGGGTTTGGGAAGGAAGGATTCCTACTTGTGTGTTTGTGATACAGGTAGATAGACAGATAGTAGACACAAAGTGCTGGAGTAACTCAGTGGGTGAGGCAGCATCCCTAGAGAGAAGGAATGGGCGACGTTTTGGGTCGAGGCCCTTCTTCAGTCTGATGCTGTCTCACCCGCTGAGTTACTCCAGCATTTTGTGTCTACCTTTGATAGCGATGCTGGCTCAAAGGGCCGAATGGCCTACTCCTGCACCTATTGTCTATTGTCTAGAGTCACCACAAAGGGACCGACAAAGTTACAAGAAGTACTCATCGCCTTGTTTCGTCCCCCACACCCCCCCAAAGCCAGGTCGCGCTTTGTTCTTTGTCAGAGCCTAGGGTTGGAGTCTCAAGGTGGGTACCTCTACGAGGAACATCCATCTTGGCCCCTCCTCGAAACTCCAACCCCTAGGCCAGGGGTGGGGAACCTTTTCATGTTGGAAGGCCGCAATAATCTGCTGTAATCTAATAAAGCCACATCCAAGAAACGTCAATAAGATATACTTGATAATGTACATTATTTTGTTAAAATGGCCCTCGGGGCTTACTAATGTTTTAATTGTGGCCGTCAGTCGGGGAGGATTATTTTGTTGAATCTTCTTTTACTCTTTGGTATTTTAAATACGTTCACTTTAAGATTAAAATAAAAATAATCAAAGATGAACAAAAACATATTAATAATAATTTAAATATTTTTTTTAACAAAATTTGGATTCATTCAAAAGGCCGCACTTAATGGCTTAGAAAGGCCGCATGCGGCCTTAACACCGCAGGTTCCCCACTTCTGCCCTTGGTTCTGACCCCGAGGTTTATTTTGTGTTTTCAGAATGAGTGCTTCATTTTAGTTTGAGCCAAGTGCGAGAAAAAAAATTGGTCGCTGTTCACCCTCATTATTGTTCAGAGGTACTGTACGTGCTTCTGCAGGGACAGGGTGAGATTGAATCGTAGTCAAACAGTGGGCTGCACTCGTGGGATAAGTGTTGGGGAGACAGCTGGCAGCCACAGCATGGTATTCCAATGTAAGCCATCAATTTCCTGTGCGGCCAGGAGCAGAGGTTGTCTTTTACGGTAAACGAGACGTTTTGGATTAATTTTCAATCCCATTTATTGTCAGCATGTACGGAAGAAGGAAAACTCGTCCGCCAAGCCTCGTCCGCCGGCTGGTGGTATGGGTTTGCTTCCCCCTCCTCCGGGTGCCAAAGCACCAACACTGCTGCCACCACCAGGATCTATCAGTGTGCAGGATTCAGTCATGCACCAGCCTGTGAAGCCTGCTACTCCAGGTGAATGTGATGCGACTTCATCCACTTGTACAGCGCGGAAACAGGCCCTTCGGTCCAACTGGTCCATGCTGACCCAGATGCCCCATTCAAGCTCGTCTCAAACGGCCCATATATCTCTCTCAATCTTTCCTAGCCACGTTCCTGTCCAAGTGCCTTTTAAATGTTGTCCTCTGCCGGTGGAGGCCGGTTCCCTGGATACTTTCAAGAGAGAGATAAATAGGGGTCTTAAAAGATAGCGGAGTCAGGGGATATGGGGAGAAGGCAGGAACGGGGTACTGATTGGGGATGATCAACCATGATCACATTGAATGGGGGTGCTGGCTCGAAGGGCCGAATGGCCTAATCCTGCACCTATTGTCTATTGTCATAGTATCTGCCTCAGCTGCCTCCTCTGGAAGATTATATCCACCACGCTCTGTATGAAAATCTTTCCCCTCTCACCTTAAATACATGTCCTCTGGTTCTTCCTTCTCCTAGTCTGGGTAAAAGACTCTGCACATTCACCCAGTCTGAAGAAGGGTTTCGTCCCGAAACGTTGCCTATTTCCTTCGCTTAGATGCTGCTGCACCTGCTGAGTTTCTCCAGCTTTTTTGTGGACCTTCGATTTTCCAGCATCTGCAGTTCCTTCTTAAACACCCAATCTATTCCCCTCCCGATTTTATACACCTCTATAAGATCACACATACTCCTGGGCTCCAAGGGAATCTCAGTCAGGCTCTCGAATGCTGGCAAAATTCTCGTAAACCTTCTCCGCACCTATTCCAGCTTAACGACTTCCTTCCTACAGCAGTGTTTAAGAAAGAACTGCAGATGCTGGAAAAATCGAAGGTAGACAAAAATGTTGGAGAAACTCAGCGGGTGAGGCAGCATCTATGGAATGAAGGAATAGGTGACGTTTCGGGTCTCAACCCGAAATGTCACCTATTCCTTCGAAGAAGGGTCTCAACCCGAAACATCACCTATTCCTTCGAAGAAGGGTCTCGACCCAAGGCGTCACCTTTTCCTTCGAAGAAGGGTCTCAGGGTCTCGACTCAAAAAGTCACCTATTCCTTCGAAGAAGGGTCTCGACCCGAAACGTCACCTAATTCCTTTGCTCCATAGACGCTGCCTCACCCGCTGAGTTTTTCCAGCATTTTTGTCTACCTTTGATTTTTCCAGCATCTGCAGTTCCTTCTTAAACAGCTGATCGGTTTTGAGTGGTCAGTTTTATGGCTATTCACCATGATTTGTGGCTTGATTATAAATTATGTTTGTACTTTATCTGTACAACTTTATTAATAATGATTTTTTGAAACGGTTACGTGTTTCACTGATAATTCTCTATTACATGTGCAGAAATACTGGGAGACCTCTTTGCCCCAGATGTACCGCCTGCTCAGGCTTCTCATGCTGCCGCCGCGGATCTGTGGGGGGATTTTGCAACAGCCCCCAGGTTAGTAACCCATCCGTTGTAAAAGTCTCGCCAGCAGTTGTCAAACAGTGTTAGTGTGATGAAGTATGCCAAGCGCCAAAATCTCTCGACTCTCCATACTGTCTCAATATGCTACTGCTCTACACTTTGTCCTGTATCTGAGATGTCTATCTCATCTGATGAAGGGTCTCGACCCGAAACGTCACCCGTTCCTTCTCTGGGTCCAGAGACGCTGCCTGTCCCGCTGAGTTACTCCAGCTTTTTGTGTCTATCTTCGGTGTAAACCAGCATCTGCACTTCCTTCCTACACGTGTCTGCCTAAGATGTATCTAAGTGCTTGTGTAGAGTGATGCCTGTACTGAACTGTGTACAAAAAAAAAATGAGCTTCTCTGTACCTTGGTACGTGTGACAAATAAAGTGCCATTGAACCATTGAAATATTTTGTCTGACTCGAGGAAATATTGCCACAACCTTAAAATAAGTTCATTATTCAACTCCGAACTGCCACTTGGCAGAGTGGCATACTGCTGCTTCACTCTGCAGCTTACGTTTGAACCTCTTGTGCAACTGAGGTGAAAGTTTTTGCTTTGTCGTTGATCTCTGGAAAGTTTTGTGCAACGTTGCTGACCATAATCTAACTTGCTTTTTCCGTAGCTCTGCCTCGAGCCAAGTGACCCAAAGTGCAAACTGGGTGCAGTTTTGACACGGGGGACATCTTTAGGGGTTTTGTCCTTTTGAAGAATGTAAGACGCTGGGAGACCGTGATAGACATTTGCTTTCTGGTAAGATATTGTGTGGAGGTGTCAGCGGCTGGGAGTCCACGTGGTGTCGGAGCCAGCTGGATTCTGGACTCGCGCCCTACAGTCCTGGAGGGGTTCACTTACATTTCCGATGTATTTGTACCAGGATACCGAGCAACGACAGGGTCTCCACATCCTTTGACTTCTAGCTACGGTGACTTCGCTTCATGGGTGATTGGATTCTGTTTCCTAAGGGGACCGACCAGGGGGACACAAATGCTTATTAAAAATGGCCTAGTTGTGTTTTTGATTTTTTTTGATTTTTTTTTTTTTTTTTTTAAACACTGTGTAATATTGGTCTTAACTTGGAAGTGTTCCTTAAGCACATCAACCTGTATTCAGTCGCTTTCCATTCCGTACTTGGATCTCTTGATCTTTCATTATAACAGCCTGTATTGAGTTGGTGTGGGGTAGAGTACTGTACTGAATAATAATTTCCACTCGAAGAGCAAAGCACTATGATCGGCTAAAGCCCTCCAAACCGGCACTCTGCTGCACCACTGACCTTCCCCGAAGTGATGGTTTAATGATTGGGTACTGGGTGACCAGCAGTGGAGAGCCGGGGCTTATTAATACATTCGCTTTCCCTTCCCAAGTGTTTGCTGTGGCCAGCAACCTTTAACCTCTGGCATAACTTGTGAACAATTTGTCTGTAAATAAGAGTTTGTCTATTTCAATATTTATACAGTTTGGCGGGAGGGGGGGGGGGGGAGAGAATTCGGAGCTGTTAATCAAGCTGGGGGTAAAATTGTGAAATTTCATTACCTTTGGAAGAATGTTCCAAATAAAAAATATCTATTGAGTTTGCGTGGCTATTTTGACAATTTCTGCAGTCTGAATGTGTCAAATCTAATCTATTGGCATTGACGTTCACTGCCTTCTGTCCTGTTGGTACATAGACCTGTTTTCCCATAAAACACATCAAATTAAATGAACTAGTGACTGTTTTGGCGATGTAATGAACTGCAGATGCTTGTACACAAAACAAAACATATAAAGTGCTGGAGTAACTTGGAGGAGCGGGCAGCATCTCTGTGAGGACGTATAGGTGACGTTTCGGGTCGGGACCCGTCTTCAGACTGACGCTTTTGGTGTTGGAAGGAACTGCAGATGCTGGTTTAAACTGAAGGTAGACACAAAAAGCTGGAGGAACTCAGCGGGACAGACAACATCTCTGGAGAAAGGAAATTGGTGGCATTTCGGGTCGAGAGACTTCTTCAGGCTGAAGAAGGGTCTCGACCCATCACGTCACCTATCCCTTCTCTCCAGCGATGCTGCCTGACCCGCTGAGTTGCTCCAGATTTTTGTGTCTATCTTCTGGCATTTTTGGTGTTGGTTGAGGAGGAAACATTGATGGGGACATCACCTGCCCACCACGGAGCTGGTTGCCAATGGCAGCTAAAATGCAAACTCCCTTTCAACTACAAAGCAACGTTACCTTCTCAAAACGGGCGTAAAAGTAAGGTTTAATTCATAATGTACTGTTTATTTGGCCCATTTGTACTGATTCCACCATTACAGCTTGTCAGCGTACGCTGAGATTGGTTTATTATCGTGTGTACAATTATTTATTGTACAGTGAAAAACTTTTTTTGTTGCGTGCTATACAGTCAGCGGAAAAACTACACATTGATTACAATCAAGCTGTCCACAGTGTACAGATACATGATAAAATGGAATCACGTTTGGTGCAAGGTAAGTCCGATTAAATATAGTCCGAGCGTCTCCAATTGGGTAAGAAGGTAGCTCGGGACCGCTCACTAGTTGGCAATAGGATGATTGAATTGCCTGAAAACAGCTGGGAAGAAACGGTCCCTGAATCTGGATTGTCATCTGAAATCTGGGCCCAGAACTGTTCAGGGATTCTGGCTTTGCATTCTTGGGGGCCAAAAAAAAAGCTTTTGTCAGCCTCCACGCCTGGGTACATCTGCTCCCCCCCCACCCAACATCTGGCTGCATCTGCCCATCAACCTTCCACATCTGGCTCCATCCATTGGTAGCAGGCTCCTGCCTCTCCCGTCCCACTCTCCCCTCTATGCTAGCTATCTCCCCTTTGCATTCTCAGTCCCGGGGCAGGGTCTCACCCCGAGACATTGCCTCTCTGGATGCCGCTTGACCCACTGAATTCGTCCAGATGCTCCAGATTCCGGTATCTGCGGCCTGAATCCATCTGAAGGAGATTCGCGACCCATCACGTTGCCTGTCCATGTTCTGCAGGGATGCTGCCTGGCCCGCTGAGTTCCTCCGGCACTTTGTCTGCAGTCTTATGCCTAACTCTGGAGCTCGTGGCTCCAAACAAGAATGGGGCTGGGCGCACATGAACCACCTCGCTGAGATAAGTGTGTTACTAAGTAAGCCAGGCTGCCATGTACACATGGAGTAAGTGACCCCCTCATTTAATGAATGAAAGGACAGACAATGCCCTGTGCAAGCGTAAAGTGGAATCTGGGTATCACCCTGGTGACAAGCCTGTGGCTGGAGGGTTTGTTTACCGGTTTATTAAAGCTGAGTGACGGTGACAACAATTGATCCAGAATGTGAGTGGTGTTTAGGCAAGTGCTGAAGTGCGGTTTGTTAGCATCGGGGGCGGAGTTGCCTCCTGGTTACCTGGCACCAGGGCCGCCCAACAAAAGGTAATAACTCTGGCCAGGTTTGTCTCCCGCACTGGCTCAGGTAACCCGTTTCAGAGGAGTTCTGCAGTGTGGGCCCCACCCAGAGACATTGGGGGGGGGGGGGGGGGGGTGTTATAAACCAGTGCTGACCACAACGAGGGGTTGACTCACTGCTGCCTGGCTGCTGATGTTGTAAGTCCTGACTTTCCTTGATTTATGATTAACTTGTTGGCGGCTGTCGTGGGATTTAGCGCATGTATTTGTGAATGATATTTAAACAAAAATTACTCCAGTTTGAAATGTTTAACCATCACACTGCCAGAATGATTTCAAAACTATTTCAGCCTAGTTACCTCTGAATGGTAAAGGTTATGGATCAGATTATGCACATTCCCTGAGGCAGAGTGTTGTGGACTTTTTTTTTAATTGTACCTGCTAATTTTTTTCCCCCAGTGATTTACTGTACATTGTGGAATATGTTGCAGGTTCCCATTTCCATAATCCAATTGGGACCGTCAATTCTGTTTTTACAAACCAAGCTGTCTTAATAGTGTGTGGGAAGGAACTGCAGATGCTGGTCTATGCTGAAGATCGACGCAAAATGCTGGAGTAACTCAGCTGGTCAGGCAGCACTTCTGGAGAAAAAGTTCCTTCGACCCGGAACATCACCTATTCCTTTTCTCCAGAGATGCTGCCTGACCCGCTGAGTTTAGTTTAGAGATACAAGGTGGAAACATGCCCTTTGCACCGACCAGCGATCACCCCGTACACTGACTGGATCCTACACACACACACACACTAGGGACAATTTACAATTTTACCAAAGCCAATTAATCTCTAAACCCGCATGTCTTGATGAGAAAAAAAAATTCTCACACAGAGTGGAGAATCTGTGGAATTCTCTGCCACAGAAATTAGTTGAGGCCAGTTCATTGGCTACTTTTAAGAGGGAGTTAGATGTGGCCCTTGTGGCTAAAGGGATCAGGGGGTATGGAGAGAAGGCAGGTACAGGATACTGAGTTGGATGATCAGCCATGATCATATTGAATGGCGGTGCAGTCTCGAAGGGCCGAATGGACTACTCCTGCACCTATTTTCTATGTTTCTATGAGTGTGGGAGGAAACCGGAGCTCCTGGAGAAAACCCACACTGGTCATGGGGAGAACGTACAAACAACGTACGGACAGCACCCGTGGTCAGGATGGAACCCGGGTGTCTGCCGCTGTGTCCGCCGACTTACTCCAGCATTTTGGCCCTATTGTGTGCCTAATCTGCAGATGGTATCAGTCGATACATTTTCTAGTCCACATCCTTGGAGGGATACAGCTCTATAGATTATAAAGTGCCTTTACAATCATTGATCAACTTAGTTTAGTTTAGAGGTACAACGCGGAAGCACCCGTAGTCAGCTCCACTGCTGTGCTGCTTGTGGAATTAGACACACAAAACAAAGCACCCATTAGACTCCGACCCCACATCCTAACAGATTTGCAGAAAGATTTGGAGGAATCAACCTTTCTCTTAACCCTGCTGCCCCCTGCAGAGATCCAGGATAAAATCTGACTGGCGATGGACATAAGCCGGGCGATTCATGTGTCACCTGAGGTATTGTGAGTTTGAACCATATTAATTATAGGTTAAAATCAATCTTTAGCAAAGCCTACTTGTAGCACAACCTGCGATAATCATGGAATCATCACCTTATCGCTGCTTCTTGTGTATGGCGTGCACAGCCTAAAGTTGTAGGACAACTTGTTCTATTTGATCTTATTTGATTGTGCACACCGGGTTGATTGCATTTGTCACAGGGCAAACCACGTGAAGGTTGCAATCTCCCACCCCTTATCAAATGGGAACTGATTGCTCTAGACAAATCAATAGATACACAAAATGACTGGAGTGACTCAGCGGGACAGGCAGCATCTCTGGAGAGAAGGAATGAGTGGGCGTTTCGGGTCGAGACCCTTCTTCAGCACAGTTCGGAGCAGACCCTTCTCTAGACTGGTTTCCTTGTTGACTAGCATCTAAGTCAAAGATTTTGGTTTAAGAGCCGCCGCTACTGGTTCAGGTAGGTGAACGGGAAATATTTTTCTTTGTAATACTAAGGAGTGTTACATTATTCGTGCAGTAAAAGTTCCCATAAACATCAACCGAATGTTAAACAAAGTGATGTTATCCATGTGCACATTCTGGAGCGCCTGTGCAACTTTACAGAAGCGTTCTTACATTCTTTCACTCGGGGATCAGTTTAACTTGGCATCATATTCAGCGCAAACATGGACGGCCTGTGCAGTAATGTTCTTTCTTCTGCAAGTTCTTAGATTTGGAATGAATACCTAATTCCGTGAAAATGTAGAAACAGAGACCTGCAGTCGCTGGTTTACACCAAAGGCAGACACAAGGTGCTGGGGTAACTCAACTGGTCAAGCAGCATCTCTGGAGAGAAAGGATGAGTGACGTTTCGGGTCAGGACCTTCCTTCAAACCCTTCTACAGTAGGATCCTGACCTGAAGCTATCATTTTTCTCCCGAGATGCTGCCTGGCTCGCTGAGTTACTCCAGCACTTTGTGCCTGGCTAGTTCTTTGTAGGGCGAAAGCTGCTATATTAATCAGATTTTTTTTTCATTTAAGAAATATTTAAGATAAAAGGATTACACTTGTTGAGCAGCAGGGTGGCGCAGCGGTAGAGTTGCTGCCTCACAGCGGCAGTGACCCGGGTTCGATCCCGACTACAGGTGCTGTCTGTATGGAGTTTGTACGTTCTCCCTGTGACCGCGTGGGTTTTCTCCGGGTGCTCCGGTTTCCTCCCACACTCTAAAGACGTACAAGTTTGTAGGTTAATTGGCTTCAGTAAAATGGTAAACAGTCCCTAGTGTGTAGGAGTGATCGCTGGTCAGTACGGACTCGGTGGGCCGAAGGGCCTGTTTCAGTGCTGTATCTCTAAAGTAAACTAAACTATTGAATCAAATGTGCCGTGCAGGCTGGTGACCTGCACTGACCAATGAAGGTTGAAGGTGTTTCCATGAATCTTGTGGTGTGCATAGGAACTGCAGAATGTGTGTGGGATTGGGATGGTCTCAGGTGAAGGGAAATCGATGGGCAGCTTGTAACAAAGAAATGGAAGAACCCAGCCCAGCAGCATGTGTGGAAAGCCAAGCCTATCGACGTTGCAGGTCAATGACCCTTCAGAAGCGGTCAGTTTTGCTCTTGATGCCATTCATCCACATAGGAAGGAACTGCAGATGCTGGTTTACCCCGAACATAGACACATGACTGGAGTAACTCAGTGGGTCAGGCAGCATCTCTGGAGAAAAGGAATGGGTGTCGTTTCGGGTCAGACCCTCCTTCAGGAGTCATGCTGTGTGACCCGCTGAGTCACTCCAGGTTTTTGTGTCTTGTATCTGCTGTTTACCTGCAGTTTGGTTTCGTCTATCATTAAGAGTGAATGCAGAGGAGGAAAGGGGAATTGTTTTACTTAGCTTTAAAGTGAAACTGGACCAGGGTGAGCTGGAGGAATTCTGGGCGGCTAGGAGCAAGATCGCAGCAACTCGCAGTTTGGAACATTTCCCCCGGTACAATTAAAGCTGATCGTTGTGCATAGTTGCTGAGCTGAGCTTGCTCTCAGACCTGTTCTGTGACATTGTTGGCTCTTTCCACGTGTCTGTTTAACAGCTGAGGCCTGATGTAGCGGGCCTTAGATTAGGAAGTGAAAGTAACTTTTCATGTCTCATGCCATCATGTCTCATTGTGCCAGCATCTCGGAACCCATACCGAAAATAGACACATGTGTGTGTGTGCGGGTGCGTGTGTGTGTGCGGGTGTGTGTGTGTGTGAGTGTGTGTGTGTGTGTGTGTGTGTGTGTGGGTGTGTGTGTGCGTGTGTGTGTGTGGGGGTGTGGGCGTGTGTGTGTGCGTGTGTGTGCGGGGTGTATGTGTGC